>NW_007731712.1:123112-151427 GCF_000696425.1 Galeopterus variegatus
CCAAGATGGATGGCCTTGAGAGAATTATATTAAGTGAAACAAGTCAGGCACAGAAAGAGAAATACCATATGTTCTCACTTATTGGTGGGAGCTAATAATAAATAAATAAATTCACACGCACAGACAAAAAAACCGGGGGCGGGCAGGGAAGAAGACATAACAACTACAGTTCCTTGTAGTTGATATGACAAGCAAACAGAAAGGACATTGTTGGGTGGGAGGGCGGAGAGGGAGGAGGGAGGGGGGTTTCGGTAATGGGCCACAATAATCAACCTCATTGTATATTGACAAAATAAAATTAGAAAAATAAAAATAAAAATAAAAAAATAACATTTAACTATCATTAACAACTCCACAAGGTAGGAAAAGTTAGTCCCGATTTCCATTTGGAGAGGAGAAATTAAGGCTCAGTATGGCTAAATGACTTGCTCAAAAACCACATAGAACGCCGGTCTAAGTGGTCCTACTACTGCAACTAAGATTAGATTACTTTTTAAGGGACACATTTAGCTCTGAAGTGCTAAGCAGATCTGAATATTAGTTTACAGGTACTTTTTAAAGCCCACTTTTATCAGTACAATATACTTTAGCATCATCCATTTCCATCAAACACAAGCATAAACTTCACAAGGCGATAATATTGGCAGAGATAACGATGGATTGGACCAGAGTGACAGCCGTGGAAGTAGTCGGAATCTGGGTGTATTTGGAGGTAGAGCCTACAAGATTTGCTGATGGATTGGAGATGTGAAAGAACGACGTCTAGACTGTGCCAAGCTTTTGACCTGAATACCCGCAAGAATGGAGTTAACATCTGAGAGTGGGAAGGTTTCAGGAGCCTGTGTTTTTGTGACAGAGAGGAGGCCAGAAGGTGGCTCCAAGAGTGCTGTTCCAGACACAGAGAGTCCCATTACACATCCCAGTGGAGAGATGGGCCTAGTGGTTGGATACACAGTAGAAAGGTAACAAGAAATGCCTCACTCCCAAACACTTCCCTCAGGTATCGCTGATCCCTTCCCTCCCGCGTTCTTCTCGGCTGCAAGCGTCCTACAGACGTAACTACCCACGGATGAGAACGTAGTTCATGGTGTGATGGGGTGTCACAGCCAGCGAATACCGCCCTTTATCATACTATAAGGTGTCCTCTGACTCTTACCTACCTAGCAGCTCTCCCTGTTCCGGACCAGTCCCGGGGAGTCCGCACTACGCATGCGCCCATCAACCCCGCGGGACCTCTGGGTCCAGGCTCGCACCGTAGTTTCCGATTGTGGTAGGCGGGGCTAGGAGGACGTGGCGAGTGCGCTTGCGCAAGACCAGGCTTCCGCGCACGCGCTCTCCTTTCGTTTCCTGCGGGCAGGAGTGAGAGAGGCGGAGCATCCGGGTCCCTTGGCCTCTGCCCCCGGAGCTCAGCTGATCGGCCCCCAGCCAGACTAGGAGGTGAGGCCGTCCCCATCCGCAGCCAAAGCATGCAAGTTTACACACACACACCCTCGTGTCCCCCCGCAGAGGGGTGAGGGGGAAATTTGATTTCCTAATGAACATTTCCACTTTTCCGAGCCTCCGCCTCGTGGGGTTGACAGTCCGAGGAACCCTGTGGAGGCCTGTGGCGGCGTCTAGCATTTACCCCGGGCCCGGCGCTGCGGTCCTCGGAGTAGCCGGGTGAACCCACACCCTGAGTACGCGAGGCCTCTGCCGTCTGCATTCCCAACCGCCCGGCGTTGTCATTGACGCTTCGGTCACGGGGATCTGGCCGCCTCCATCCCATCCCCATTCAGAAGAGTCTTGGAGACATGCAGTTTGAGATCTTTGTGCTGGGATGTTTTGACGTCCTCCGGGGCCAGGTGCAGAGGGGGATGGGTAAAGGTGCTATACACCCCTCGGTGGGCGGGAGAAAAAGAAGGGTGGGTGGTCAGGCCCGGCCGTGGTGTTTGATCCTGCTGCTTCAGTTTTCTTATTTATAGAATGGGGTAATGACATACGTCTTGCTAGGCATATTTCTTCTGGAATAATGCCTTCTGGGGCATATTTATTTTAATATTCCTTTCACTTCGTTATTCATTCTTTCTCACTAGGCACAGTTTTATTTGTTGTCGTTTGTACCTTTGTCCTTTAAAAATAGGTTCTCAGGATTTCGCCTCCAGTTATGTTTTTCCGCAAATGAAATGAGAAGTAAAGCTATACTTTTAACATTAAAAATCCTTACGAGTATTTTTTAATCTGTTACTTTAAGGTGTGAACTTAAAACTTCAGCAATGGAGTTAGCCCACAGTTTATTGCTAAATGAAGAAGCTTTGGCTCAAATCACCGAAGCAAAGAGACCAGTTTTTATCTTTGAATGGTTGCGATTTCTTGATAAAGTATTAGTTGCTGCCAACAAGGTATGGTATTGCTTTTTTTCCCAATTGGATTAACATAAAGAGTTTATTCATGATTTGTGAGAAAACACACATGTTTTGGGAAGGCTGTGGGTCACTTATGGAATTTAGAATATTACAGTAATGAGAATTTCTAGTCTATCCTTTTCCTATTCTGTGGCAAAACCCAAACCTCATTTAAGTGCAGTTCATTGCCTACTTCAAGTGCAGCTCAATGTGACTGGAGAAAAACATGATCACGTGATTGGTATCACTTTAAATTCATCATCACTAACTGGAAGTGGTCTGACAGGGCTAACAATCCGAGTATCTTCACTTATCTCTCTGAGGCGTTAATAGGTTTTTATTTTATTTTTTCTGTTTTCTTCTTGTATAGTCTCTTTGATTTAAGTTGCTTTTTATTGTCCGTATGTTTTATTTTCTGTCTTTAAAATCAGATACTTACTTCAAATGTCTGATGATTTTTGGTTGTCTGTTCAAATTTAAGAGAGAGTAGTAAAAAGTTTTATGGGTACGGTGAATTTTGTTAACTGGACTTCACTGTAGGCTAGCCGGGTTCCTGACCTTAGTATCTCAGGTTTCTTTAGGCTGGTTGTTTCCCAGAAGAGACTTTTTCTACTCTAGTATCAGAAGGGTATATTGCTAGCTGCCTAGGTTCTAAGACTTGGGGGAGAAGACTGGAGCTTCAACATTTACTATGTGAACTTTCACTTAACCCCTTGTTTTCAGTGCAGTTTTCCCAGCCCACAGCTGTGCCTTGGCTCCTCTAGTCCAGAGATGTAATATTTTATTTTTTCCAGAAAATAAGCCTCCAGCCTTCTTCTAGAATGTAGGAGAGAGATATAGGAGTCTTACAGATTTTTAAGCAGACTCTCAACTATTTCCTCCATTTCTAGGTTCAACTTTACTCCCACCACCAGAAGCAACTACAGCCCCAAACAAACTTGAGCTCTTAGGGGATTCTGTGTTGTAAGTTGGGTCTCTCCTCAGCTTTTCCTATTGGGAATACTTGGCTTCCAAAGTTTGTTTTGGTTCTTTTCCTATTTTCTTGACCCTTCTAGATTTGTGCATTTTTTTGGTTGTCCTGTAGTATGGTTTTAATGGAGTTTTTAGAGAAGCAGTTAATACATGGAATCACTTGTAATCTTTAAGTAGAAGTTTCTATTTGCTCTTAAATCCCCTCTAATTAGGCATTTGTTGCCTCTCCACCGCTGAAACAGCTCTTGTCCAGCCATCACTTCTTTCTTATTTGATCCATCCCCATCTTTTCACATAGCTGATCCTCTTAAAACATTTTTTATTTTGTTGTGAAATTGATAAATACAAGAGTATATAAAATATATCTAAGTTAGGAAGCATAATAATATGAATATCTGTATACCTTTCACCCAAATTAAATAGATTGTTATTATTACTTTGCATACTTTGTGTTATGTTCATCCTGTTTGTGGCTTCCCAAGACACCATTTGCTTTTAGTTCCTCTTCTTCTTCACTAGTTACTCCTTCTGATTCACTTTCGTTGGCTCTTCCTCAGTCATGGACATTTTTATTTATTTATTTTTCTACCTATACTTATTCCTTCAGCAATATAATCTAATCTTATGGTTTTTACTACCATGTATATAATTATGACTCCCAGATATCCAACTGCTTACTCCACCTCTTTCTCATCTAAATGGCATCTCAGAGTTAACATATCCAAGCAAAATTCTTGATTTCCCTTCCTAATCCTGCTCTTTCCCCAGTGTTCTCCATCTCAGGAAATGACCGTTTCATCCTTCTAGATGCTCAGGCCAAAAACCTTAGAGTCATTCTTGACTTCTTTCTTTTTCTCAAAGTTCACATCACATTCATCAGCAAATCCTGTGGTTTTAGTCACAGATATATCCAGAATTCATTTACTTGTCATCATGTTCGTTGTTACCACCATCATCTCTCATGTGGCTTATTGCAGCTGCTTCCTAATTGCTCATGATTCTTCCATCCGTGTACCTTATAGACTATTCTCAGCTCAGCAGTCAGAGCAAACCTGTTAAAACATTTAGATTATGACCCTCCTCTGCTTCAAACTCTTACTCAGAATATAATACAGAGTTCTTACAGTGGTGTATAAGATACTACATGATCTGGTCCCTTCTACCTTTCTGACTTCCATCTCCTACTACTTTCTTGTATTATGCTCTAGCCAAACTGGCCTTGCTGTCTGAAGCATGCTTCAGCCTCAAGGCCTTTGCACTTCTTGTTCCCTCTTCCTGGAATGTTCCTCCCCCAGGTGTATGCATAACTCACCTCCTCACTTCTTTTCAGAGAGGCCTTTTCTAACTAATCTATATAAAACAGTAAGCACTTAGACTCTTCATTCATTTATTTGGTAAACTCTTTTCCCTCTCCACCAGAATGTAAACTTCATGAAGGCAGGGACTTTGTTTTGTTCACTGTTGCACCCTGTTGCCCAAGTAGTGCATGACATACAATAAGCACACAAAAAGTATTTCTTGAGTGAATGAACAGATTCTAGGTATTGAATTCATTATGGGTAGATCTGGATATTTATTTTTTCTGTTGCTTGGGGCTCTTCACAGTTTCTTTTGGTTTTCTTCACTGACCTGTAGCTTTATAACCACTGACTTTGCTTTTATAGGGGAAACCTGTCTGGATTTTTAAGATATCAATTGTCCATACACCCAGTATTTCATATCCTTTGACTATTGGTTTATTTCTTAGTAAGTCTGCCTGGAAACTTTTTGGATCAAAGTAGTCACTTTTTTTGGAAGCTAACTTTTTGGTATTAGAGCAGAATGATAGAGAATATTTAATCTAGGGAAGAATGGTTCATTTCTTACTGAACTTTTCCTTATCTTGAAAATTTTCATTTATGATTCTGTGTTTAATGTAATATAGATTTGAGTTATTGGAGTGCCTTAGTGTTAAGTATTTTTAATTCTGATTAAAAGGTAACAAAAATATGTGTAATAAAAAAACAATGATGTTCTTTATTTTTTTTTTATAACAGACTGATGTAAAAGAAAAACAGAAAAAACTTGTTGAACAATTAACTGGATTAATAAGTAGTTCACCTGGACCACCTACGCGAAAATTGTTAGCTAAAAATCTTGCAGCACTTTATAGTATTGGGGATACTTTTACGGTTTTTCAAACACTTGATAAATGTAATGACATCATCAGAAATAAAGATGACACTGCAGCCTACTTACCAACAAAATTGTAAGTACTTACTTTGACAGGGACCCTTGAAGTTTTATTTGTTGTTCCAGGGTAATTTAGTAAGGGACTATTGACCATAAAGACTGCCAGGTGGATGGAACTTGAGGCATGTTGCTGGCAATAAAAGCTTTAAGTAGATCTGGGGAAGGGACTCTACTTCTACATATGTATTGCCACTAAGACTTTCAGTACACTAGAGAGAACTGGTATGGTTTCAGACATTTGCACAGGGGTCTTTTGGTAAGTTTGGATGGAAATAATATTCTTGTTGAAATAGAAAAGTAAAGAGTTTCTAGATTGTGGAATTGAGGCAAAAATATGCAAACTATAGCTCAGGGCCAAATCCAGTCTGCTGCCTGTTTTGAAGTTTTATTGGAATACAGATATGTATGTTCATTTAGGAAGTAGCTGCTTTCACACTGTAATGGCAGAGTTCAGTGGCTATGACTGAAATCATTTTGCCTGCAAGTTTGCTGACCCCTAGATTAAGGGCTTAACCCCGCTTCTAGCCCATATCTGTGGTTTGCATCAAGGGCAGATGTTTTCAAAGCAAGTATTGAGGGTAACAGCTATAGGTATGCATCCTATGAATGAGTCAAATAAGAAAATTAACAGTTATAGGACAGTGAAGAGTGCTGTGTAAATGAACTTAGTATGGTGTGGGGGAGAACAGTGTCAAGGAAGGCTTCTCAAAGGAACAACAGCCAAAGATGATCAACCATCATAGGATACAAAGAAATTAGTCAGGTAAGGGGTTAAGATGGGAGGAGAAAAGATGAATGTGATAGATTGGGGGTCAGCAAACTCTGGAAGGGATCAGATAGTAAATATTTTTGGTTTTGTAGACTATACATCTCTCTAGCAACTGCTCACCTCTGCCATAGAAAGTACATAAATGAACAAACATGTCTGTGTTCCAGTTAAATTTTGTTTACAAAAATATGTGGCAACCTGGATGTTGGGCCTCTGGCTGTAGTTTGCTAGCTTACTTTCTAGGTAAAGGAAATTTCAAATTGGAAACAAAAGTGCTTACTTATACCTTGTGTAGTGCTTTTCAAAAGATACACATTAGAGGAGGGAGGAACAAGCTGTGAGGAGAAGATAATGAGTTCGATTTTGAGCATGCTGATTTTGAGTACAAGTGGGAATATCCAAGTGATTACTTATACCTTGTGTAGTGCTTTTCAAAAGATACACATTAGAGGAGGGAGGAACAAGCTGTGAGGGGAAGATAATGAGTTCGATTTTGAGCATGCTGATTTTGAGTACAAGTGGGAATATCCAAGTGATAGTGTATATATAGTAGGCTGTTGGAAATCCTGGTCTGGATTTCAGCGATCTGAGTTGGGAATGTAGTTTTGATGAGTAGAGAATGGAGATTTGGGAGTAGGCAAAATCCTATGAATAGAGTTACCTAGGAAGAGTATATTGCTTGAGAAGAGAAGATGGCCAAGGATACAACTCTAGAACACCAACATTCAAGGGGCCAGTGTAATAGAAACAGAGAAATATACTGAACCTGGACACTGATTTTTAGGTCTTTTTTCAACTGCCTAGATATATTGTGATTAGACTTTGTGGTATTTGGGATAGATGTAGATCTCAAAAGTTTTAGAGATTAGAGAGTGCTAGTGCCTTCTAGTTTATTTTGGAGTTTGAAGCTATGTTAATACTTTGATGACTTAGTTCTCCACTAAGCAAATGCACAAAGTTTGTAGTTCTGGTTAAGTAGAATTTATTACATGTTATATATTATTCATGTGTATTTCTGGCAGATTCATGGGTTTTGTTTAGGAATTCCCTAATATATTCTGGCATGTGACCTCAGTCATTTTTAACTTTATTATCAATCCGTATGGTATGGAAGAAAGGCATGAGATTTGGAGTCAAAGAGGTAAAGATTGATTCCTTATTTCTACTATTTATTAGGTGTATGATTGTGAGCTAAATTTAAATTCTGTCAGCTGTAGAGTAACTTGTTCAGGTCACATAGCTATTAGGCGGCATGTTCTAGGATTTAGGCACAGGTCTGCCAGAATCCAAAGCTCATTCTCTTAACCATTGTATCCTACTCCTGCCTCTAAGCTAAACTCACAGCTGTTCACTTATTTACTATTAACATTAGTAATGGTGGGATTGTTTTCTTACTCCCGAAGAGATGTGTTGCTGTTACTTTTTTTCTTCTACATAGTCTAGTGTTCCATTAAAGCAATTTAGATTAAATTTTACAGGTTTACAAATAATAGTGTAGTATTATTTGTAAATTAAGAGGCAGGCACTGTAATCAGTACAAATGCACAAGATATATTCTTTGTTTCTGGAGATCACTTTTCCATTGGCAGGATGAGATGGAGACATATAAAATGGTGAAATCAAAACACAGTAAACAATATAATTTTGTCGAAATGAGTTATTGACATTAAGGGTTACGTATAATGAGAGGAGAGAGGGATCATTGTGGATTAATATAACTTGGAAAACCTTCATAAAAGGATGGATACGATTTATTATGTATATATGTATTTATTCTTTTGTATTCCTAATGAATACAATTTTAGTAACTGATATTTGTCGTAATTATAAAGAATAAGGTGTTTTTGAAAATTGAAAATTAATTAAGAATTATAGCCAAAAGTGTCAGACAAAGTGATTTCTGAAAATGAGAAACATATAATGAAATTGTATCATCCTGAACAATGACCAGTGAAAATACCACTTCTTACAGGGCTGCAGTGGCTTGTGTTGGAGCATTTTATGAAAAAATGGGGAGAATGCTGGGCAGTGCATTTCCAGAAACAGTAAATAATCTTTTGAAATCTCTGAAAAGTGCAGAGGTAAGTTTACGACAAATACTATTTGAATGTTTTGCTTGTGACAAGTTAGATGTCAGTTAAAAATAGTTTTGTTTTTTCTGTCACTCTGGTACTCAAATTGCTTAGCAAAGAGGTAATTTCAAATTATTACTTGCTGCTCCTTTTTTTTTTTTTTTTTTTTTTTTTTTCCCTTTTTGTCTCTTTTTTACTGACTGGTAACGGGATCGCAACCCTTGGTGTTGCGCCCGTACCGGGGACCGGCAACAGGATCGCAACCCTCGGTGTTGTGCCCGCATCCCGCTCAGCCAGTGAGCGGGAACCAGTCTCCACATGGGATCCGAACCCTCGGCGGGAGCGCCGCCACACTCCCAAGCAGCGCACTCTCCAGTGCGCCACCAGGCCGGCCCCTTGCTGCTTCTTTTAATGTTCATTACCTCATATTTGGGGGGAAGAGTAAGAATGCCTTTCCCTGACAAAGAAGTTTCACCTATTATTTTTTATTCAGCCCTATGGATATTTTTGAATTGACATTTTATTTTTGTGCCATAGCTAATGTATTCATTTCCTATGACTGCCATAAAAAATTACCACATGGTGTGTTAAAACAACAGAAATGTATTGTCTCACAGTCCTGGAGGCTGGAAGTCTGAAATCAAGTGTTGGCAGGGCCATGTATTCTCTGAAGGCTCTAAGGAAGAATTCTTTTCCTTTCTATCTTTTAGTGGTTGCTGGAAATCCTTGGCCTTTCTTGGCTTGTAGACGCATTTCTCCACTCTTCTGCCTCCTTTGTCACATGGCCTTCTCCCTCTGCCCCTGTGTTCTGCATCCAGATTCTTCTCCAGATACCAGTCATTGGATTAGGGACCATCCTAGTCCAGTATGACCTCATCTTTATTCAGTTTCATCTGCAAAGGCCCTATTTCCAAATAAAGTCACATTCACAGGTGATAGGGCTTAGGATTTGAACATATCTTTTGGGGGACACAATTAAACCCATGACAGCTAATAATAAGTAAAAATAGTTCTTTTCTGTCATGTCAGTTTGGCATTATCTTTATGAATTCCTTTTCAATTTAGGAATAACTATAAACAGTCAAAGCCCAAGACTCTTACAGTCCAATTCCTTCATCTAGGGAACCTAAAGAGTTCTTGGGTGATGCCTCTTCTGGGAACTATTTGTCTATTCATTCATTAAATAAGAATTGAGGATGTATTATTTGTCAGGCAATAGGCATACGAAGATAAATAAGACGTGGACCCTGACCTCAAAAGCTTATAATCTAATGGAAGAGCTCTATCTACCTATATCTATATAAGAGGATAAGTATTATTATACTTACCAAGATAAGTGTACTATTAGAAATAAGAGTAAGCACGATGTGAGTATAGAAACAGGAGTTTGAGTTAGTCACAAGATGAGAGTTTGCTGTATCTCTGCAACAAGTTTTTTAAATGTGTTACATGTTTTTTTTTTCCCTTTTGGATGGTTTAAGTTTTTTCTTAACTACTTTTTACTTAATTTTTTACATTCTGAAAGTTTGGACACTTGAGATATGATATTGAAGCTTTTGAATCTATCTTTATGTTGTCATTGTATTGTACTTCAACATGTCATGGAAACATTGTAACCTAATTTCTCAGAAAGATATTATTTAATGAAAGTTAATAATTATTCTTACCTTTCAGATCCTTTCTTAAATACTTAATTTTATTTTATTTTTTGTTACTTATTGTTTATAATTTGTAGGTAAGACCATTAGGTTCTTGGGAACTTTTGTGTTTTGATATGTTCCTCTTTAAATATGGAATTTATTTTACAATATAATTTTAAAGTCTTTCTTTATGTACATGTCTAGTCTCAAGGGCGAAGTGAAATCTTAATGAGTCTACAGAAAGTTCTAAATGGACTTGGTGGTGCGGCAGCTTCCTCTCATCGTGATATTTATAAGAATGCCAGGTCTCTCTTGACTGACAGGTCGATGGCTGTTCGATGTGCAGTCGCGAAGGTTAGTACTCAACCAATTTGTTATGCTGCTCCTTATCCTGCTTGCTCTTAAACAGTCGATAATTTTTTTCTTTTAAAGTTTTAAATTATGACAGCATGTTTTTTATTCCCATGAATTAGTTTCATTTTCTAGCATTCTATGTAAATGGAATTATGTGGTATGTACTTTTGTTTGTATGTGTTTTGGCTTCCTTCACTCAGCATAATTGTTTTGAGATTTATCTATGTTGTTACATGTGTCAATAGTTCATCCCTTTTTATTGCTGCACAGTATTTTATTATATGGATATACCACATTCATTTGTTCTTTCAGCTGTTATAAACACTTGAGTTGTTTCCAGTTTTGACTATTACAAAAAACGGTTTGTGAGTATCTGTGGACAAGTTTTTGCATGGGCATGTGCTTTCTTTCTTTTTTTTTTTTTAATTTAATTTCTTAATTGACCCCTAATAATTGTATGTATTTATGGAGTACAGTATGACACTTGGGTACATTCGTACTGTGTGCAATGATCTTATTAGGATGCTTAGTATATCCATCACCTCAAACATTTGTCAGGTTGTGTTGGGAACATTCAACATCATCTTGACTAGCTGTTTAAACATACACAGTACTTTGTTTTGACTGCAGCCTCCTTACATTGCTATAGAACACTAGATTTTATTCTTCCCTTCTCTCTACAATTTTTTATCTACTGACCATCCTTTCCCCATCACCACCTCTCCCCTCCCCTTACTACTATGTAGTAACCACTATTCTACTCTCTACTTCTATGAGATGAACTTTTTTAGCTTCCACATATGAGAGAGAACATGTGGTATTTGTCTTTCTGTGCCTGGCTTATTTCACTTAACATAATTTTCTCCAAGCTCATCCATGTTGCTTCAAATGGTAGAATTTCATTGTTTTTTATGACTAAGTAGTTCCATTGTGTCAACTTTATCCAGTCATCCATTGAAGGACATTTAGGTTGGTTCCAACTCTTGGCTATTGTGAATAGAGCCATGATAAACATGGGAGTGCAGTTATCCCTTCAACTTGTTGATTTCCATTCATTTAGATATATACCCAGTAGTAGGATTGCTGGATCATATGTTAGTTCTATCTGTTGTTGTTTGGGAAATGTCCATACTGTTTTCCATAATGGCTGTACTAATTTACATTCCCACCAACAGTGTACAAGTTCCCCTTTCTTTGCATCCTCACCAGCATATGTTATTTTTTCTCTTTGATAAGTATTATTCATAAAATCTTTGCCCAATCCTATGTCCCATTCTAACTGGAGTCAGATGATATCTCATTGTGGTTTTGATTTGCATTTCTCTGATGATTAGCGATGTTAGCATTTTTTCCATATACCTGTTTGCCATTTGTATGTTTTCTTTTGAAAAATGCCTTTTCAGTTCTTTTGCCCATTTTTTAATAGAATTATTTGTTTTTTTACTATTGAGTTGTTTGAGTTCTTTGTGTATTCTGGATATTAATCTCTTGTTGGATGCATGGTTTGCAGATATTTTCTACCATTCTTCAGATTATCTTTACACTCTGTTGATTGTTTTCTTTATTGTGCAGAAGCTTTTTAGTTTGACATAATCCCATTTGTTAATTTTTGCATTTCTTCCCTGTGCTTCAGAAGTATTACTCATAAAATCTTTGCCCAGTCCTATGTCCTGAAGTGTTTCCCCTATGTTTTCTTCTAGAAGTTTTATGGGCATATGCTTTTATTTCACTTGAGTAAATACCTAGAGGTGGAATGGCTGAGTATTATGGTAGATTTATGTTTAACATTTTACAAAACTGCCATACTGTTTTCCAAAGTACTTAGAACATTTTAATTTCTACTGGCAATGTATGAGAATTGCACTTCTTCCATCTACACCAGCATTTGTTACTGAGAGTCTTTTTAATTTTAGCCATTCTAATAAATACATACAGTATGTCATTGTGGCTTTAGTATCTGTGCTGCTGAAATGAGCACTCTTTTCTTTTTTTAGGTGGCTGACCAGTATAAGGATCATTGTGGCTTTAAATTGCATTTCCCTGATGACTAATGGCATATTTTCAGATGCTTATCTACCATCCATATATTCATTGAGGAATGGTTTATTCACATCTTTTACTTATTGTTTTTATTGGGTTGTTTGTTTTTTCATTATTGAGTTTTGAGAGTGCTTTATAGATTCTTTATATATTCCTTTGTTGAATATATGATTTGCAAATATTTTCTCTCATCTTTGGCCTGTCTTTTCATAATCTAAATGGGGCCTTTTTAAGAAAAGAAGTTTTTAATTTTGTCAAAGTCCAATTTATCAATTTTTTTTATGTGGATTGTGCTTTTGGTGTTGTATCTAAGAAAATTTTTCTAACTCAGAGTTACTCCCATGTTTCTTTCTAGAAGTTTTATAGTTTTATACTTAGATACATGATCCATTTTAGATAACAGTTTTGTTTTTTTTTTTAATATATATATCCACTTATCCACTTGTTTCAGCAGTATGTTGAAAAGCCTGTCTTTTCTTCACTAAATTGCCTTTATACCTTTGTTGAAAATTGATTGTCCATGTATGTATAGGTCTATTTTTGGACTCTGTATTCTGTTCCCTTGATCTGTTTGTCTATCTTGATGTCAACAACCCTTTTCTTTCTTTCTTTTTTTTTTAAACAACATTTTTCTTGATTACTGTACCTTTATACTAAGTCAGGAAATCAGGTAGTGTTAGCCCTCCAACTTTGTTCTTTTTCAGAATTGTTTTGTCTATTCTAAGTCCTTTGTATTTTCATATGAACTTTAGAATTAGCTTATCAATGTCTACAAAAATAGCATGCTGGGGTTTTGATTCAGGTTGTATAGGAGTGGTATTATTTCTTACTTAAACATTTGGTTGAATTCACTAGTGCAGTTGTCTAGGGCTAGAGCTTTTTGGGGAGGAAGATTTTGAATTACAAACTAATTTTTAAAATAGATACTGGGCTATTCGGATTATCTGTTTCTTCTTGAGCACATTGTCTGTTTCATCTCAGTTGTCAAATTTATTAGCATAAAGTTGTTCATATATTCTCTTTATCATTTTAAAGTATGTTGAATCTGTAGTGATTTGGTGTCTCTCATTTCTAATTTTGGTAGTTTGTGTCTTTTTGCTTTGTTTTCCTGATCGGTCCGGCTAGAGATTTATCAAATTTATTAGACTTCTCAAAGAAGCAGAATTTGCTTTTATTATTATTTTTCAGTTTTCTATTTCATTAATTTCTTTTTTTTTTTTTACTTCATATGTTTATCATTATACAATGTAATAATTTTTTGTGGCCCTTTGCCAATTTCTTGCTAATCCCCTCCCCTTCCCACCTCCAGTGACCCCAGCTGCTCACTCTCCCCTTGAAAGTACAACAAATTATTGTGATTGATGTATCTGTCTTTCCCTCTTTTGTAAAAAAATTTTTTTTTAATTTTTTTTTTCTGCTTCCACTTATAAGTGAGCACATGCAGCATTTCTCTTTCTGTGCCTGCCTTATTAACATAATTTTCTATGAGTTTATCTAGGTTGCTGCTGATTTCCTTTCTTGTCTTTATTATTTCCTTTTTCTCCTTACTTTCTGTTAAATTTTCTCTCCATATGGTTTCCTAAGGTGGAGGCTGGGGTTACTGATTTGAGATTCTTCTTTTCTAATGTAGGGGTTTAGTGTTACATGTTTCTCCCTAAGTACTGGAAACTCTCTCAGGGCAGTAAGCTGAGACAATTATTGGGTTCACCTTGTTTGTTTCTCATCTCTTGAAGATAACTATCCTTCATTGCTTGATGTCCAGTGTCTTGAAAACTGTTGTTTCATATATTTTGTTCAGTTTTTTAGTTATTTCAGGAGACAGAATGAATCTGGTTCTTATTACTCTTTCTCTGGAAGCAGAAGTTCTAGGATGTAATTTCCTTTTTGTTTTTTGTTTTTAATTCTAGTGTCTACTAGAACTACAGAATGAAGCTGTATTCATGTGGACTGCTGAACTGGAAAATATAGCCACTCTCTGCTTTAAGGCTTTGGAAAACTCAAATTATGGGGTACGAGTGGCAGTGTCCAAACTCTTAGGAACAGTTATGGCTACAGCACTGATGCCAAAACAGGCAACAGGTATTGTTTGCCAACCCCCAATTTAGACTATAGCAGATGTTTGAAGCTTTATGGAATGCTTCCATCTAAGTTAGTTATTACATATAGGCAGGTTACCTTAAAGGATTTAAATTGTTAGGTATCTTTGTCTACTTTTTCAGAAAATGCAAGAACACAGATGGCATTTTTCTTGATATATTTAAGATACTTTTTGTGATGGTAATGTAAAAGATAATATCAAGCAATGATGCTGGACATATAAGCCAGTAAAATTTATGAAATGGTTTTATGTAAGCTTAAGGCATTGGAATCTGGCACTTTATGTGCTAATTTCTTATTTTTAATCTCTGATGGGTAGACCCCCACTTACGCCACAGTATGATTTTTGGTTATTCCTGACCATTATTGTAAGCAGAATCAGAGGCAACTATATGTGAAAAGACTTTATAAAATATGAAGCTTTATATGAGGAATGCAAGTCAGTTGCACTCCCAGTGACATTTGAATTCATTGGTAACTGCTGTATATAGAAAGCACTGTGTTGAGAAAGTTTCCTTGTGTCTACCTCAGTTGAGAAAGGGGAGCTGTGATCAGTAAGCAGGATCTGCTGTGGGTGTGCTTTGACCTTGTTGTGTTACATGTATTATGTTTATCATCATTATTAGACTATTGGCATAGGCTTATTGAATTGCTTTTATAGTCTAGTTTCTTCCATTTTTGTTAGCATTTTTTGCTTCAAAATTTAATTTAGGTTTACAATTACATTGTAAATTTTAAGAAAATTTCTTATAAGAAAACCAAATGATTCTATCTCCATTGCAGTAAAATATCTTTAAAAATAATTACTTGGATTTTAAAGCTAGAATATTAGAAATATGATTTAATTAATAGCAAAAAAATATACTTCAGAAATATATTTGCTTATACTTTTACTTTTCTTCCTGAAAGTGATGCGTCAAAATGTGAAGCGAGCAACACTGGATGAAGTCTTAGAACTCATGGCCACAGGATTTTTACGTGGAGGGTCAGGTTTCTTAAAGAGTGGTGGAGAAATGTTAAAAGTTGGAGGGTCTGTTAATCGTGAAGTGAGAGTTGGAGTTACACAGGTTTGTAAAAACAAATGTGTATAAACAAATTCTGTTCATGTCGTTCGGAGAATTTCATGAAAGAGTGTTACTGGGTAACAGCACACACAGAGATTTTAAGTATTACTTGCTTTCTTTCAAAACATTTCTTTCACCAAATGAATGAATTATATTCAAATATCAAATTATATGCTTATTTGGAAAGGTAGATCCTTAATGATGTATAAATTAGCCTTTCTCCACTATATTTATACAAATATCTAAAAAAAATTTCCAAATTTTACTTGGCAGAAAATCAGATATAAAATAATTCAATTTTAATTGAAACTATTCAGATAGCTTGAGGCATTTAGATTTTAACATTCTCCAGTGATCCTATAGATAAAAATGTTGGTTATTGCTTTGATTGAATATATTATCAATAACTAATCACCAGTGTAATTATGAGATCAACTCTGACTTGGAATTACAATTTCAAAATCATAATTAACACAAAATAAGAAGTTATGGTTAATGATCTACTAATTAATACCTAATAAAGTGAAATGGTGATCATAGTCAAAATTATGATCTCAGTCAAAATCACCACAGTTGTATCTTGTCCCCTGAAACAAGTGTAAACTAGAAGTAACCCATTTTTTTTTTTTCCTTTTTGTCTTTTTTTGTGTCCGGCAATGGATCGCAATCCTCAGTGTCACGCCCGTACTGGACGGGGACCGGCAACAGGATCGCAACCCTCAGTGCTGCACCCGCACCTCGCTCAGCTAGTGAGCGGGAACCGGTCTGTATGTGGGATCCGAACCCTCGGCGGGAGCGCTGCCGCACTCCCAAGCGGCGCACTGTAGCAGTGCGCCACCGGGCCGGCCCAGAAGTAACCCATTTTTATCTACAGAGAAAGTTATAAGCAAATGTTTTGTAGCTCTAAGTCAGTATTAATTTAGGATGTTAAGATTTTCTTATTCCTGTAACCTTCTTGATCAAAAGTGAATCTTTCTTTTCTTCCCTTACCACTCTCTTTATGTTCTTCATAAAGCTATTACGTTAAGAACTGTTTTTAGTTAAAGATACTTCACTGATAATGCCTATGCTAGAAGTACTAAAAAGATCTCAAATTTAAATTTTCTCTATTTTAATCTCAAATGTAATTTGTTTTACATGCTGTCATCAGTTATTTCTGTAGTTGCTTTTTCTGTAATTTCTGTTCATTTACATACATTTATCTGAAGTCATATCTTAATCTATTTATAGGCATATGTTGTTTTTGTAACAACATTGGGTGGCCAGTGGTTGGAGCGTAGCTTTGCTACATTCTTGTCCCATGTACTTGATCTGGTTTCCCATCCTCGGGCAACACAAACACATGTGGAGGCTGTGTACTCGAGACGATGTGTCTCCTTTATCCTAAGAGCCACGGTTGGCAGTTTGCTAGGTGAAAAAGCCCAGATTGCAGCTGCCAAAGAAATATGCCAAGCTATTGGAAAACAAATGAAAGCAGTAGGTAAGGATTGGTATCTTAATGGGTATTGTTGATTACCTTAGTCATTAAGTTCTTTGTTATTATTCTTAATAAATAGTAATGTATCCGATTAGTTTATATTTTTCTGGACTGTTTTCATAGTCATTTTTATTGTGAATTCTTATTTGATATTTAAACAACGTATGATTACAGTGAAATAGAGTTTTTATTTTATTTTTTTATTTTTATTTTTTTTTAAAAGATGACCAGTAAGGGGATCTTAACCCTTGACTTGGTGTTGTCTAACCGGCCATCCCTATATGGGATCCGAACCCGCGGCCTTGGTATTATCAGCACCGCACTCTCCCGAGTGAGCCACAGGCCGGCCCAAAATAGAGTTTTTAAAGATTGGGTAGCATATTTTTAAGATTAGGTTTTCTGTTTTATTTCTAGATTTTATAACTCTCCTGGTCTGCAGCAGCACATTAGGTGCTATCTTCAAGGAATAATGTAGTGTGCTTTTTCTTCTAAGAGTCTGTTGTTTTTATAAACATATTTTTGTTGCCTTTTTAACCTTCCTCAATGGGCTTAATTTGAAGAAATAAAGAAGAACAATTACATAGATGGTTATTAGCCCCTATAGGATATACTGTGAAACCTTAGTAATTCATAATTACAAGAAATCCTTTTCTAAGAAGTGTCAATTTTATAAATATTTTAGTTCGACCAATAGTTACTAAATATCTGAGATTTACAGAGCAGTAATTCAGGGTTTAAATAATGAGTGTGATAAACTTTCTGCCCTCATGGAGTTTGTAATCCAATTAGGGGACTAAAGCAAGACAAAATATATATTTTGCAAGACTGGTTAGTCTTATCACTATTATTTATTTATGTATTTATTTATTTAAATTTAAGATGACCGGTAATGGGATCTAAACCCTTAACTTAGTGTTGTCAGCACCATGCTCTCCCAAGTGAGCTAACCACCCATCCCTATATAGGGATCTGAACCTGTGGCCTTGGTGTTATCAGCACCACACTTTCCCAAGTGAGCCATGGGCTGGCCCAGAAATATACATTAACTTTAATCAGGCATATTATATTGCCCAATAAGAGACCTTTAGAAATCAGGATTTAATGAATAGTTGTGATAAGTAATCTATTTTTAGAGAATATATATTAAATATTTTATAAAATTAATAAAAATAAATTTGTAAGGGCCGGCCCGGTGGCGCACTGGATAAGTGCACCGCTTGGGAAGCGCGGCGGCTCTCCCGCCCGAGGGTTCGGATCCCACATGCAGACCGGTTCCCGCTCACTGGCTGAGCGAGGTGCAGGAGCGGCGCCAAGGGTTGCAATCCCGTTGCCAGTCCCCGGTCCGGTACGGGAGCAACACTGAGGGTTGCGATCCGTTGCCGGACACGGAAAAAAGACAAAAGACAAAAAAAAAAATAAAAATAAATAAATAAATTTGTAAATAGCTGTGGTTTTTGTTGTTTATAATAGCTTACTTAGCAAACCATTTTTTAAATGCATAGGACTAACTGAAAATTATGAATCATGAGTTAAGGGTGTTTAAATTAATGAGGTATTGTTCTTTAAATATGCAAAAATAGTTCTCTCTCCTAAGTTCAGAACTTGAAAAATATTTGTAAATTGAATCATTGAAGAAATAATTGAGAGCCAGAAACACTGCCAGATGGTGAGAGTAAAATAGCAAGCCAGATAAGGTAGCACCTGTCTTCAGAGAGTTTTTAGGTTAGTATTCAAAAGATAGAGTTCATACATTTCCAAATCCAAAAATATCTAATAAAAAAAGCGGTATTTAATTGCAGTATGTAATTTATTAATCTATTATATTCTGTATTATATATTTTTATAGTCTATAAATTCGCAATGAATGCATGAATGCATGAAGTAAGAAAGTTTTACTGTCATTTAAAAGGTATTAATCTCAAGGTCATAGATTAGCTATTTGATTTCAAAAATCCTAAAAGCAGAATTCAATACAGTGATGTATGTCAGGAATTTATGGGCCAGAGGATGTTTAGTTTCCTCATGTTAAATACATTTCAATTCTTTTTTTTTTTGACTGGTAAGGGGATCGCAACCTTCGGCATAGTGTGGTCTGCACCACACTCAGCCAGTGAGTGCACCGACTATTCCTCTATATAGGATCCAAACCCGCGGCTTCGGCACTACCAGCGCCGCACTCTCCCAAGTGAGCCACGGGGCCGGCCCAAATATATTTCAATACTATTTGAATTTAAAAGGTGTGGGGAAGGGGCAGCAAAGCTAATGGGAACTTTGAGGAACATTCCAGTAAGAAGTTCAAAAGTTTCCTTATAGATCTCCTTTCTGGTCAGTAATTTGACAATGATGCCTCCAATATATTGGAGCACTTGAAATAGGAATAATAATAATCAAGTAACAATAATAATTGCTGACATTTATTGAATGTGTATTGGGGGCAGCATTGTGTTAAATTCTTTATATGCATTGACTTAATCATCACAGTACCCTTTGAGATAGGCACGTAAGCCCTTTAACAGATGAGGAACTTGAGACAGAAAAGTTGAGTATCTTGCCCAATATCACATCGCTAACATGATACATGGAGTTGGGATTTGAACACAAGTATTTCTCCAGAGTCTGTGCTTTTGTGTAGTATGGATTACTGTTGCTCTGAAATTAAGTTGTACTCCTGGAAGCAGTCAAATAGATACCTCAGTATTTATTTTAGCAATGTCATAGTCATTAAATAGTTTTAAAGTTAATTCAGCATTTATTTATGCAAGTTTTCCACTGAGAAGTATCTAAATAGAGTTTTTAACACTCAGGAATCAACTGGTGTGACTAAAAACATAAATTGTGTAAACTAAAAAAAATACATCACAATTCAAAGACATGATTTTGTGCTTCCAGAAGCAGTAGTGAATGATACTAGTGGTGAAAACAAATCTGGTGCAGCAGACATCGCAGCAAGCCAGCATGTTATGGTCTGTGCCCTCCAGGAGCTCGGGAGCCTGGTGCAGAGCCTCAATGCCACTGCCTCCCCTCTGATTCAGGAAGCATCTATAGGTTTGACATTCAGTACTTATTGGAATATTTTTTCAGTCTTTTTCAAAGTCCTAGGTGTGATTGATGTTTAACTCCTGATTAATTGTTTATCATCATACATAGCAGTTTAGATCATTAGATTTTATTTAAGATTCGCTATGAGAGAGAATATTGAATTAAATGGTAAAATAAAGGTTTGGAGATATTTCAAAACCAGTCATAAATCAAAAATAGTTGTTTCTAATAATTGGCTAAAATTTGTTGAAGAGTTTCATTTAATTGTACATCAACACTTACATGTTTTTGGATGTAATTGTACTATGTTTTTTGTGAAAAGTGTTCCTTTAAAGTATTCTTCTGTTTATGAGTAATATCTGTTTTTTGACAAAATTGGGAAACTGTGTGTGAAGTCATGTGATTATGATTTTAATTATTGTGGTATACATAGTCTTTTGGTTTCAGAAATTGTTTGACATCATTAAAGAGTAATTTTCTGAGTATTTCTTTTTTAGGACTTCTGGAGATTGTGACTTCAGTGCTTCTTCATCCAAGTATGGCTGCTCGACTTGCTGCTGCATGGTGTTTGCGTTGTGTGGCAGTGGCATTGCCTTTCCAGTTGACACCATTTCTAGACAGGTGTGCTGAACGGCTCAACAACTTAAAGACTTCACCAGAAGCTGTTAGTGGATACAGTTTTGCAATGGCTGCTTTGTTAGGTGGAGTTCATCAGTGTCCTTTGGGCATTCCTCATGCCAAGGGAAAGGTATGACAGAGATCCTGGAATTGTGAATGCTATCACATGAGCTTTAGTCTTTATTGGAACACAGCTGTATTTAATGTTGAAACTGGGTGATCAAATGACAACAGGTTTACTATGGTAATATAAAATATAGTGTCCTGCTAATACCAGGTTAATAGACCCTAATTAAAATTTGATATTTAATTCCGATATAGAAATAATAGGTTTTATCTGGTTATAGTATCATGTTATAATTTATTTAGGAGGCAAAAAAACCCCTTAGAGTAATTATTTAAAAATCAGAGATTTTCTTTTAGCCTTTAGAAATAAAAATTCACATTGCTGTATTCAAAGATGCCAGGAGAATATGCTGTTGCAATATTTATCATTTTGATAATACTTAAGAAAAATCGAATGGTTTTAATAGCCTTTAGAAATAAAAATTCACATTGCTGTATTCAAAGATGCCAGGAGAATATGCTGTTGCCATATTTATCATTTTGATAATACTTAAGAAAAATCGAATGGTTTTAACAAATCAGTTAAATTTTTTCCCTTTTCTTTCTACTGTATTATCATGATTTTCTTCTCAGGAGTCTTAAGTGTTTATATAAGTATTATTTGCAATTTTACATGGGCATATCATGGCTAGATTTTTAAGTTCTTATGTTTTCTGGCACATTAGGCTCAGTTCCATCCATTCTTAAGAGTTCCATAGCTACTACTTGAATCTAGGCTTCCATTGTCATATGATTGCTTCCTCATTGATTATTCTTTTTAAGTCTTTTTCTTCCATTTTCCTCATACCACTTTCATATTTTACATTTGGTCAGAGGCCCTTAGGGACTACTCAGTACTCAGAGAATAAAATGTAATCTCTGTCTGGTAAACTCCTACTTCATAATTTGCCTTTATTCTGCTCATTCATTCCAATTTACCACTGCTCTACTCAGACCAGTCACCTTGCTTTCTTCTCATGCCTTTTTCAGTCTTCATGCCTTTACTCATGCAAACCTCTTACATTAGAATTTTGTATGCCTGCTTTTTAAAAATTTATTGTTTATTAGCATATTCATTATTACAAATCATACTTATTCTTTTTTTTTTTTTGGTCTTTTTGTGAGATGGCCGCACCGTGCTCAGCACAGCGCTCAGCCAGTGAGCACACCGGCCATCCCTATATAGGATCCGAACCCGCGGCAGGAGCGCTGCTGTGCTCCCAGCACCGCACTCTCCCGAGTGCACCATGGGCTCGGCCCCAAATCATACTTATTCTTTATACCCCTTTTCTAATTTCTCCCCTTCCCCCTCTCCCTCCAACCTTCTCCTTCCCTTTCTCCATCTGCTTCCCCCTCTAATAATCGTAGATTATTTCTCTCCATCTGATAGATTAAATGTTCCTCTGTTGGTTTATGGCCTAGGTGATCTGTTCAGTACTGAGACAGGTGTGATCAAGTCCTTGCCTGTTATCGTAAATCAGATGCTGCTTCTATTAGTCTGGAGTGTGCTTTGTGGAGAGAGAGGACCTCTTTTTTTTGGTCTCCACTGGTGCCTCTCCTTGTGTCCATGCAGTTGAGAGTCTGTTGTGCCATCTGCACGGTGGCTGTGACTGCTGCTATAGAGACTAGCTGCTTTTGCAGCAGCCATGGCAATTGCGATGGCTTATGGTGGGCTACCCGCATGGAGATGGTGTTTTCGGCAAGTTCTTTAACTGGTTGTGGCTGGGTTCAGCTTCTCCTGGCTCCATACCTCAGGACCCTGGTGAAGCCCTTGGGGTGGCGGCGGCAGCTTGCCTAGTTGTGGCCAGGTTTAGCTTCCCCCAGCTCCATGTCTCAGGACCCCAGTGGGGCCTTGTCCCCACTTCTGTTCACCTGTACCAAACTGAAATCTATTTGTGTGGAGGCCCAATTCAAATTCCATCTCTCATGAAATCTTTTCAGTACTATTCAGTCTATAATAGCTTTCCCTTTTGATATTAATACAGTAAAACACTCAGAATAGTGTTAGCTCATGTAACACTTTAAAAGGCTATTATTATTGGTACTATTACCCTATATACAAAGATTGGTTGAACTCCTATTATGTATCTGCCATTAAGCTAATCTTATGGAGCTTAGAGAGAAACAACATAGAAAAATGGGAAGTAAACAGCCCATGATTAAATGACAAAGTGGCAGCACACATGCTGTATTAACTTCTTTAATCTTCCCAAGAGTAAGGTAGGCACTCCTATTATTCATATTTTTACCAGTGAGGTAACTAAGGTGGGGAGGTTAAGATGTCCCGGGTCAGAAAGCTCGTAAGTGGCAGAGTTGGGATATGAACCCAGGCAGTCTGGCTTTAGAGCTTACTCTTCTTAACTACTATGCTGTTCTGGGTCTCCTCAGAGTTGTCAGTGTAATCAAGACTGAGTAGGTCTTGACTTTGCCTCTTTGAAAACCTGTTAACAGCAACAGTAACACAAAAGGATAACTTCATTTTCAATAAAGTGTACTAGTTGTCTGTTTTCTTATTTGACTTTTTAACTTGTTTAAATTAAAATCCAATTCTAAACTTCTCTTGCAGATGGTAGTTAGTATTGCTGAAGATCTTTTACGAACTGCTGCCCAAAATAGCAGGCTGTCTTTACAGCGCACCCAAGCTGGATGGCTTTTGCTTGGAGCACTTATGACTTTAGGTATAATTATACTTGAGTAGGATTTTGTTTTACTCTCTGTAACTGTCAGTAGACTATAAGGCAAATTTAATTTAAAAGTATTAAACTTTATATTCTAGACTTTGAATGTGTTTGTAAAATGGTAAAGATGTTTTGCCCGTCTTTTGGTAGTAGATTCTTTTTTTGGTAATTTCTGCTTAAGAATATTTAATGAGAACGTTTTTAGTAAAGTTTCTCTTTTACTATCAAAATAGTCATTGTCTACTCAATTAGCTTAGTGTTAATCAAAAGAGATAAGAATATGGGGAGCAAAATTCCATTCCCTAAGTGAACACCAGCAATGTGATTTCAGCAGAGTGATATAGTCATGTTTAAATTGTTGGTGCTGATCTTTTGGGCTTCACTTTCCTAAGTGCTATGACAAGTCTGAGATACAGGCAAAGTTTATCATTGTCTATAGGGAAGAAATACATACAGTGTTAACATTGTGATAAGGTATGTCCATTTTTTAGTTCACATGTTTAACTGCTACTATAAAAAGTATGTGTGTGTGTGTGTGTGTGTGTGTGTGTGTGTGTATGTATGTGTGTGTGTGTGTTACTAAGTCATTCACTGTTCTAAGCATGTATCTTTTGGAAATAATATTTTGACCTAGTTTTCTTTTCTAAAGAAAATAAAAAGTGGTAACTCTTTTTCCAGAAGTTTATGTTAAGTATTTTAAGTGGTATCTTAAATGAATTCCTTAGCCATATAACTATAGGTTCCTAGTTCTGAAGATACTGCTCATTCATGAAACTAAATTACACCCAAAATAGAGGCAAATATATATATGTATGCATGTGGGAGTGGGTGTATATGTTTATGTATATATATGAGGGTACTTCAGAAAGTTTGTGGAAAAATAGAATTAAAAGATAATCCAAATCTTTCTATGAATGTTTTGAACTACTGTCGTATATTTATGGAAAAGAACTCACAGAATGTGTCCCAGATATATTTTATTGTTGATAATATGTAATCCACATTCTGAATATAGTTGGGTAATTTTTTAAAATTGCCTTTTTGTGTATTTGTTTTATGTTTGAATGCTTAAAATATTGATACTTTTAAAGCGAATTTTATTATTCTTTATTATGTATATATTTTACTCACTGGATAAAAAACATTTTGAGAATAATGTTAATTTTAGAAACAAAAATAGGATGAAATGACAAAGATTGTTAAAGCTTGTTTGGGCCCATTCGACTTCCATTTGTAATATATGTTATATACAGATATGGTTTTGCATTCTCATTTTCTTGGTTAGGACCATCTGTCGTTCGTTACCATCTGCCCAAGATGTTGTTATTGTGGCGAAATGTTTTCCCACGTTCTTTAAAGGAATTGGAGGCCGAGAAGGCCCGGGGCGATTCCTTTACCTGGCAAGTAACTTTGGAAGGTCGTGCTGGAGCTTTATGTGGTAAGAATGGAAAGGATTGCACTTTCAGAATGTTATTATATCACTAAAATATTTGTAAAGTGAAGGAAAATTGCTGTTTCAGTTTTTTTTAATATGTAATGGTAAATTTGTGGACTTTTAGATTTAGAAAGAAACCTTATAAATAATTGACTCCAGTTTGCTTATTTTGTAATCAAAATGAAGCTGAGACTCTGAGAAAGTGGTTAGAGTTAGTGGCTAGAACCCAGTACTCTCATTCCCGGTTGTTGCAGTCTTTACCTGTCACAGAAGCACTGAGTCACCACGTAAAAAAACCCGACTGGTTTTTAAGGGAAAAAAAAACTCGGTTATTGAATTTACAGTTACTCTTTTCGCAATGGAAAAATAGCTATTTTTTCACATTATTATCAAATCTGCACACATTGATGTATTTTTCAGACTTCAGCATTACAAAAATTATGGGTACAGTTGTTTTTGTCCAGGAGTCAGCAACTTACAAGAAAGGTTGAAGTTTTGTTTAATTCAGGAACCAGAATTATATTGGGCGTCCCTGCTCTTTTTTGGCTTATCTCAGGGTGAAAAATGCTTCTTTTTCCACACTGAGAGAGAGAGACACGTTTAACCAGCAGGGCAGCAGGGCAAGGTGTCAGTTTTACTCCCACAAAACCATCTCACAAAACTGAGGGGAGACGTTTTAGACTTTGCTCTATTGCTAAAGGGCCAGAGTGATATTCCATCACTTCTGGTTCTGTCTTAAGATTGCTTTCTTTGTAGTCATCTGAATTCCTGTGGGGTTATAGTTCTTTGAATTCCCACTCACAGAAATCTCCCTAACAAATATCTTCCATCTCTACATTTCTGCTGTTCACCCTTCTTCTGTCCTTCCCTAATGATTTTTCTCTGTATTTGTTGCTTGTTTTTCTTTTGGTTTGACCTGGTTTCAGAACCTTATAATTTTATAAACTTATTCATGTTCACAAAAGCTGCTCCAAATCTGTCCTTTTAAACTATTTATCTAGCCATGAGGAGTTTTGTTGCACATTGTCCTGAGCTCCTAACTGAAGATGTGATTAGAAAATTGATGACTCCTATTGAATGTGCCATGACTATGATGTCACAGTAAGTAAACAATTACGACAAGCTAACATCTTATTTCATATTTTAATTAATTTATTTATATAATTCTCAGTCGTATTTTATACTTCCTTCTAGAGTCATATGGGGAACCTATAAAACTTTATTTTTGTAATGTGACTTTAAAAATTATAGTAATGATGTGGATTGAAATACAATTGTATCTTAAGGTATTCTTGTTATTAACAGTGAAGATCACAAAATAAACTAAAACGAAAATGTAATAGTTATCAGTGTACTTTGACATATTAATTCATTGCTAAAATAATGTTTATAGGTAATACTTATTCTAGCAAGCTGATATCAACTATACTTTTAACATTTTAGCATTCCATCTGTAATTAAAGCCCACGGAGCTCATCTGAAAGCTAGTGCTGCAATGGTCCGCTTAAGACTTTATGATATCTTGGCTTTGTTGCCTCCAAAAACTTATGAAGGTAAATAAAATTTGCAGTTTCTTTTTTTTTTTTTGACTGGTAAGGGGATTGCAATCCTTGGCTTGGTGTTGTCTGCACCACACTCAGCCAGTGAGCGCACCGCACCGGCCATCCCTATATAGGATCCGAACCCGTGGCCTCCGTGCTATCAGCACCGCACTCTGCCGAGTGAGCCACGGGGCTGGCCCTAAACTTTGCAGTTTCTGATAAAAATTCTTCAATATGCCTTTCCAGTTCTTCATAGTATTAATAGAGATCTGACCAAGGCTCTCCCACTGACTCCCTATACAAAGGAAGACCACCATTTTACTTTGCCTCATACATAGCTGACACTTGTTGAGTACTCACTGTGATCCAGGTCCCATTCTAAACCCTTTCACATGTATTAACTCCTTTGACTCTAACCCAACTTATGAGGTAATTAGCTCTATTTTACAGATGAGCAATCTCTGATAGAGAGGTGAAGTAACTTGCCTGAGTCTTAGAGATAAGTGGCAGAGCTTGGATTCAAACCCAGCTGGTTTATTTTCAAAGCCTATGGTTTTAATTGCTGTCTTAAACTGCTTTATATATATATATATATATATATATATTATTTTTTTCCTTTTTTTGTCTTTTTTCATGACCAGTAATGGGATCGCAACCCTTGGTGTTGCGCCTGTACCGCGACCGGCAACGGGATCGCAACCCTCAGTGTCGCACCCGCACCGCGGTCAACCAGTGAGCTGACCGGTCTCTGTATGGGATCTGAACCCTCAGCGGGAGCGCTGCCGCACTCCCAAGCGCCGCACTCTACCGAGTGCGCCACCGGGCCAGCCCTATATATATTTTAATATAGCCAATAATTTAGGAATCTGGAGGGAGAATAGTAATGTTCTATGCAGAAATCAAATATTATATAAAATATTAACTAAAAATAAACCATTGATTTCTCTGCAGTACAACCATGCCTAAGAATTTTGGTATGCTCTGTTTCAGTGTTTGTACATTACTGGGCAATGAATAACAAATAATGGCTTTTTTTTTTTTTTTTCCTTTTTTTGTCTTTTTTCATGACCGGTAACGGGATCGCAACCCTTGGTGTTGCGCCTGTACCGCGACCGGCAACGGGATCGCAACCCTCAGTGTCGCGCCCGCACCGCGGTCAACCAGTGAGCTGACCGGTCTCTGTATGGGATCTGAACCCTCAGCGGGAGCGCTGCCGCACTTCCAAGCGCCGCACTCTACCGAGTGTGCCACCGGGCCAGCCCTATATATATTTTAATATAGCCAATAATTTAGGAATCTGGAGGGAGAATAGTAATGTTCTATGCAGAAATCAAATATTATATAAAATATTAATTAAAAATAAACCATTGATTTCTCTGCAGTACAGCCATGCCTAAGAATTTTGGTATGCTCTGTTTCAGTGTTTGTACATTACTGGGCAATGAATAACAAATAATGATCATGTCACATTTATTATATTTAAAGGATCTTTCCTCTATTTGAGTTTTTTTGGTTACTTTAAATAATTAGGGCTAAAAGGCATAATATAGTAATAAAAAAGTACCATGACTGTATATTAAAATCAACATTAAAATATTTAATATAGATTTTTAAAAAGGGAATAGGCACTTCATTATTTTATCCCTTTTGAACATGTTGCTGTTCTTTGTGGGGAATGATTGTAATTTTCATAAAAATTACTTCTTTAATCTAATACAAAGTTCTCTTTCTTAGGATCTTTCAATGCACTTCTTAGAGAACTGGTAGCAGAATTCACTTTGACTGAAAACTCAGCTAACAC
>NW_007731713.1:0-7328 GCF_000696425.1 Galeopterus variegatus
GCCTCAAAAAAGTCCTTGTATATGAGCATAAAGGAGATATGGAGAAAGAACCAGAGAAGCAATGCATTTATTGACTTACCGATTCAGAAAGTCATTTACTGAGTAGTTACTTTGTGATAGGGGCTGGCAATTCACAAACGGTAGGTAAAGTCTGTACATTTAAAGGGTCATCTTCTCTACTTTGCTTCAGTAATGGTGGCCAAGATTAGGGAATAATTTTAGGTACAATAGCCAAAGTCTTATTTATTTTGCCATTTAACAATCTTTTCTGAATCTTCCTTATCTCACACACACACACACACACACACACACACACACACACACTCACACACACCTCAATCCCACCATATCTTCCTCAGCTACTTTCTAGTTGTCTGTAATGCCTAGCTTTTCACAAAATATGGGTGGTAGGGAAGGGTGGCTTTATTTGATTTTACAGACTTTGTTTGAGACAGCTGGCATATATAATATCTGAAACATTTACTCCTATGCCTTACCTAAAAACTTCCAATTGGCATATTAGACTTGACTAAAGAGATTAACAATATGTTCAATAGCAATTGATCAGACTAATGCTAAGGTAACTGGATCCTTTTATTAGAAGAGTCAAAGTTATGGACATGGCCTAATAAGATCCTATATTTCTTGCATATATGCATATGAGTCCTTCAACTAGAAAAATCACAACCACCAGCATCTTCAAAATAGTGTCATTGTTTTATTTTTTGAGCTGGGTCATGGAGTGTGAATGAGTAGGCTAAATAGTTAATGAAATATAGGAAGAAAAATCAGGCAGCCACCAATTACAAAGACGGTAAGATTCAAATAAATTGTACATAAATCTTATGTTTATGTATACCTTTTATTTCCTCATTTCCTCCTGAATGTACTTCTTTCCTCACCTGTGTTTCTTCACCTCTTTAAAGGGTATGTCACCTTCTCCTTACATTTTTTCTTTTTCTTTCCTTTCCTTTTATTTCACATGAAATTCACTGCTTACAAACAAGAGTAATTATTCACTGCTTCTCTTATCTTCTTCTCCCCACATATTTCTTTCAGGTGTAATGACTGGGACTATGTGCCATCCCAAAATGTGTAGTTCTCCGACACAAATGAGCATTCTCTTAATCTAAGTATATGAGTGGCAGGTGGATGAGTGGGAGCAAAATTGCTTCTGGTAAATGTGGGTGGGTGAAAAATGTTAGCTGCCTGATAGGTTTTTTAAAAATGCTGTAATAATATTTCTCATTTAATTAATAGTGTGAGAATAGCACTGGTAAATGCTCAGAGGGATGTCCATAGAGTTCCTTTGCAGCTGTGCACAGAGGAGGTGGAGAACATTCCTTGACAGGTGAAAACTAGGCTAACATGTGGTGAATTGGGACCAAAGGTAACCTTGCACTCATAACTCCAAAAGAGGCAATTCCCAAAAATGGGGCAGGTGTCAGGTTGACCTTTCTGTAAGCTCCAAAAAACACTTTTGTTAATATCTATGTAGTCTACCTGTATCTCTGAAGACACATGGTTTTTTTCAAATACAGAAGGAGTGAAAAGTGATTAATAAATCTCCATTACTGACAGTGACTGTCTAGATTCTAGAAAAAGTAAAGGACTAACTGAAGAAAAAAAGAATTTAAATTGATTTAGTAAAATATTCACCAAGCTATATGAATAGTATTTGTTTGGAAAAACCTGGCTCTGAATCTACTTTATAAGCAACCTCTAAAAGATGACTGGTTTGAACAAACCACTCTAGTCAAATAGGGTTCCCAAAGGAAAAACAATGGTTACAGTAATATTGGTCTTTTTTAAATGGGTTTTACTGTCTATGAGTGTGAGATAATGAGAGAATAATTAGTGATTGAATGCTGTATTAAGAAAGGCTATAATAGAGGTCATATATATGGGTGCATATATATATATGATTTAACACACACACAAAAACAAAACAAAACAAAAAAACACCAAAGGTTGGTTGTAAGTCTTCCCTATTTATTCAAAACAGGAAGCATTTTAAAAGATGAAACATAAATTCATACTCAATAAACTAAAATTTTACCTCATTGGAAGAGAAAGCTTAGTTTTGATACGTAGCATAACATTAACAAACATTGTAGAAAAAGTATGAGGTAATTTGTGCTATTAAAGTACACAGCTAGGTTTCAAAGACAATTCAAGAAAAATGTTTAAACTTAATTAGCCTAAAAGTTTCAAATAAGAAGTACTTTTGTTAAGTGTATTAAAGGAAGTTCACAACTTTTCTATAAAGATAAGGAAGAAAGCAAGAAAATAAAAGAAGATCCTGTGTAATGAAGGGGTTGTAAGGAACAACAATAAATAAGACATAGCTTCTGCCTACAAAGACCTTACAACCTACTGGGTGAAGCAGACAGATGCAGCAAATATAATAAAAGGCTGAATGTGATACACAGAGCAGTCAGGGGAAAATGTTATTTACAGTGCTGGCTACAGTTCGAGCCACAATGATAGAAGTATTCATTCCAAGGAGAGCATTGCTCTTACCTTCCAGAAAACATCTTTATATAACTCTTTTGTCTGTGGCCCCTCTTCCCACCATGGAAGATCAATCAAAGAGAAGGGAAACCAATAGTTATAAAGGACAAAAATATGGGCTTGCCCTCTAGCAGCTCTAGAATGAAAACGTTAAGGGAGGGGCACAGGGATTTGGAGAAAAGAAGTGTCAGTTGAGAAACATAAAGGTAGAAGAAACAGAGGACTTAGGGGAAATATAATGTTACAGATGGAAACAGGCCTCTCCCACAAAAACCATACATTAGAGTACTTAAGTTAAAATGAGGCCATTAGTGTGGGACCTTAATTCAACATGGTGACCTTATATGATAGGAAGAGACACCAGGGGTTGCATGCACAGAGGGACTGCAACGTGAAAAGGCAACAAGAAGGCAGGCATCTGCAACTCAATGAGGGAGACCTCAAAGGAAAACAATCCTGCTGGCACCTTCATTTTGGACTTCCAGCATCCCCAGACAATAAATTTCTATTGTTTAAGTTAGCCAGTTTGGGGTATTTTGTTATGGCAGTCCTAGCAGACTGATTCTTAGGACCAGTGATGTCAGAATTTTAAAAAGAATATTAAAATGGACAAAATATAATTTTAATTCATTTTATTAGTGCTATATTCTGTTCATTTATCATCATCAAGCCTTTAAAAAACTACATTCACATAATTCTGGAGTTTTAGTGTTTATAAATACATAATTGAGAATTCAACAAAAACAAGAATTTAATATAAATGTTACCAGAATTATGAAAAGATTCTGGAAAGATGGTGGATAAAGAAGCATCAGAAATCTGTCCCCCCAGGGCTTCTGGTCAAGATGGTCCCCAGCATCACTTTCTCCCATGAATCAACCAACTAACAACTATCAAAAAGCAATGACAGCCAAGCTGGGGCCTCTAGACCTCAGGGGAAGAGGAGAAGAGACCTATGGAGTACATGAAGGCAGAAGAAGCCTCGATGAGAGAAAGAAAGAACCGCTCCAACTGTTTCAAGCCCCAGCCATTTCAAGGCTGGCCCTGGTGAGCACACAGAGCAGGAGCTGGCAAAAGCTGCAGCTGTGCCCTTTGAATGAAGTTGCTTGGAGGTGGCAGAGGAGAAAAGGGCCTTGGTGGCCCCCAGGACAGCAAGACCACTAATAGGGGTTCCTGTGGACCCACATAGGAGCGAGGGGCCACAACAACTGAAAAAAAGGGAGCCACTCAGAGGCCGGTGAGTCGTAGCAAGGGACTGGTGCAGGGCCCGTCCCGTGGGAAGTGTTTGGAGCATGGGTGGTGGGGGAAACAGTCCCACCAGGAGAATACTGGACACAGCAAGGACAGCTGATCTACCCCTCAATCAGTGTAGGACCAGAGTGGAGACTGGTCAGAAATTCAGAACTGCAGGGGTGCAGTATTCTGGAAAGACTCAGGCCCAGACCAGAGTTTCTACACAACCCTGGTGTATTGGGTCTCATGAGACCCAGAAGTACCTATTCCTATAAAGTCAACCATTAAAACCTGAGCTGCACAAAAAACCTTCCCCAGGGAATCAGCAGCAAAGCAACAAATTAGCTCAACCACAGAGCTCAAGTGCTAGTCCCCACGTGAATTTTCCCCATTTTAAAAGTAAGCAAAGGACAACATTTAAGTTCCAGTGCAGAGTTTAAATGGTGGGAACAGCAAATAATCCAACACAGAACTGAAAGAAAAAAACAAAATACCCACAGACCAAAGTTTGATATTAACTAGTAAATTTCTCACATCACCAAAGTACACTTATGAAACCTAGAAGACCAGAAGTCCCTGGCTTGGTAGGGGGAGAGGGGAGGGCTGGGAGCCTCAGCCATGACCCCCCAGATCCACAACCAGTCTCAAGAGTGGGGGGCTAAAGACCTCGGCCAAGCCCCCAGACACCCACAACCAGCCCAGCAAGACCACCAGGCCACCACAAGAAGCGCCCCGGGCTCCTGAGCTGGGGTCGTGGGGGGCAAGGGCTTCAGCCACACCCACCAGACATCTGCACCCAGCCCTGCAATGACAAAGCCACTGCTGGTCTCCCCTGCAGGAATGAGGTGGGTGCCACAGGCCTCAACCCCGCCCCTCCTCCTTCCTCCTTCTCCCACACTATTTCCTTCCCCTTTCCCCTCTCCCCCTCTCCTCCAACTGCTCTGCAACAACATCATAAAATGTAAAAAGAAATAATAATATTAATAAATAAGTAAATTTAGAAAGAAAAGAAGAAAGAAATCTGTCTCCCCACCGAGATAACAATTGCACTGGCAGAATCTGTGTGCTTAATTATTTTGGAACTCTGGTGTCTATTGGAGGCTTGAAACTTCCAGGGATGTTTCCACACAAAAAATGTTAGAACAGTGAACAAATTTAGCAAAGTAGCAGAACACAAAGTCAGTTGCATTTCTATACACTAACAATGAACAATCTGAAAACAAAATTATGAAAACAGTTCAATTTACAACAGCCTCCAAAAGAATAAAATACCAAAGACTTAGCTTAATCAATGAGGGGAAAGACATGTGAAATGAAAACTATAAAAAACATTGCTGAAAGAAACTAAAGAAGACATAAAAAAATGGAAAAACATCCTTGTTTATCGATTGAAAGCCAATATTATTAAGATGTCAATACTACCCAAAGCAATCTATAGAGTCAACACAATCCCTATCAAAATCCCAATGACATATATGGCAGAAATAAACGAACCTATTCTAAACTTCACATGGAATATCAAGGGACCCCCAAATAGCCAAAACAATCTTCAAAAAGAAAAACAAAGCTAGAGAATTCACACTTCACTGTACTGAAAACTACAGTGTGGTACCGGCATAAAGACAGACATATAGAACAATGGAATAGAATAGAGAGCCCAGAAATAAAACTTCACATATGTGGTCAAGTTATTTTGACAAGGGTGCCAAGACCAATGGGGAAAGGAAGCTCTCTTCAACAAATGGTGCTAGGAAAACTGTATATCTTCATACAGAAGAATGAAGTTGGACCCTTACTTCACAATATATATAACAATTAACTCCAAATGGGTAACAGACCGAAGTGTCAGACCTAAAACTGTAAAACTCTTAGATGAAAACACAGAGCAAAAGCTTCATGACATTGGATGTGATGATGACTTCTTGGAAATGACACCAAAGGCACAGGCAACAACAGAATAGACAAAAAAGACAAGTAGGGCTTTATGAAAATTAAACAATTTTGTGCATCAAAATACACTATCACCAGAGTAAGAAAACAACCTAAAGAATGGCAGAAAATATTCGCAAATCCTATCTGATAAAGAATATAGACAGAACACCTAAAATCCAACATGAAAGGAAACAACTTGATTCAAAAATGGGCAAAGGACTTGAATAAACATTTCTCCAAAGAGATATACAAATGGCAAATAAGCACATGAAAAGATGCCCAACATCACTTTTCATTAGGGAAAAGTAAATCAAAACTACAATGAGATACCACCTCACACCCATTAGAATGGCTGCTATTGGGGAAAAAAAGAAAAAAAAAAAAACCAACAGAAAATAACAAGTGTTGGAGAGGATGTACAGAAATTGAAGTTCTTGTGTACTGTTGGTGGGAATGCAAAATGGTACAGCTGCTGTGAAAAAAATAGTATGGCAGTTCCTCAAAATATTAAAAGTAGAATTGCCATATGATTCAGAAATTTGATTTCTAGGTATGTACTCCAAAAATTGAAACATAAGTCTCAAAGGGATATTTGTAAACCCATGTTCATAGCAGCATTTCTCAGAAAGGCTAAAACATGAAAGCAACCCAAATGTCCATCAACAGATGAATGGATAAGCACAATATGGTATACACATACAATGGAATGTTATTCAGCCATAGAAAGGAAAGCGATTCTGACACATGCTACAACATGGATTAACCTTGAGGACATTATGCTAAGGGAAATAAGCCAATCACAAAAAAGAAAAGATCATATGATTGTACTTATGTGAGGTACTTAGAGTAGTCAAAATCATAGAAACAGAAGGTAGTAAGGTGGTAGCCAGGTGCTGTAGGGTTGGAGGAATGGGGAGTTATTATTTAATGGGTATAGAATTTAGTTTTGAAAGAAAGAGGAACTATGAGGATGAACTGTGGTGATAGCTGCACAATATCAATGCACTTAATACTACTGAAGTGTACATTTAAAAATGGTTAAAAGTAAATTTTATATTATGTGCATTTTACCATGGAAAAAAGACCGGAAAAAAGTTACAAGAAATATATAATCTCCCCAACTCTTCCCATTCCTACCCCAAATAACCCCTTATATACTTTCAGAAATGTTGAAGAAGACTCTGAATGTCTTCCATTATATGGAATTGGGGCTGAAAAATTTTATTTGGATATTGAAGGAAAAGAGATTCCAATAGTCTGGGGAAATTGGGAAGATCTGGATTATCACATTCTAAGGTGAGATTCTATAATAAATATTAAGGTTTCATGGAACAGTTGAATTTTAATTGGTTTCTCAAATATCAAGACAATGTAGAAGAACATTGAGTAGACCGACATGATCAAAGACAGTATCTGCAAACCTCTTAAGAACCCCAGAGTCTGGTGACACAAAGAAAGTAAGAATTCTCACATTTTACTATAGAGACCTCTTTAGGGTCCTCTATTTAGTGTCCAGTTCAATGTTCCATCATTAATATCTTATATGAAAGAAAATGTCATCTATATAGTGTTCAAATTATATGGTCAGCAGTAAAGAGATTGGACTATGGAATTCATTCACAATCGCTTATGGGAAAATAAAAACAAAA
>NW_007731713.1:8897-10208 GCF_000696425.1 Galeopterus variegatus
AAAAAAAAAAAAAAAAAAAAAAAAAAAAAAAAAAAAAACCCTTAGTACCAACCTCTCATGCCAAACACTGCTAAAATTTAGTATTTTTTTCTACAAGAATTTTTTTTCTATTCATGAGTTTAATTTGCTTTTATACTGCATATATCATAGTACACATAAAAGTTTGCATCCTTCCTTTTTTCTCTTCATTTTTTAACAAAAGCTTTTCTTTCTTTATCATTACAGTAGCGTTTTAATGGTAGATCTCATTTGTGATATCCCTAAGGCATTGTATTAACTTTCATAGTTGAGGATCACAAAATCATCCTGAAATTAAGTGTTGAAAAGAAACTGAACATAATCAATAAATTTACATTAATTGTATATTGTTACTTTAGATTAAAATCCCAACATATATTTCCATGCACTAAGTCTTATATTGTATAAAAATATTCAAAATGTAGACTTTCATGTGAACTGCTTATCATCTTTGACTAATTTCTTTGTAGGATAACAATGATTGTGTGTATTTTACCATGTATATAATTAACTTTTTATAATTTTTGACTTCAACAATACACCAAGTTCATTAATATTCAGAGAAGTCTGCTACTAGTATAGCAGAATTGACTCTTCAGAACTTTAAAATAATGAGTTAGAATAATACCTGCCAACAAACTTCTGGAACATAATCTGTTTGTTACTTGGAGAGGTGCTGCAATTAAATGTTGTGTGTCTTATCAATTCCTTATAAGAAATGCTCTTTGAATTCTGATAAATACAACCACAATAAGGCAAAACATCCACTGCATGGATTAATTTTAAACACCAATGATAAGGTATTCTTGCATCTAATTACCTATTCCCCAAGTAGAAAAAGTTTGTGTCTCTTATTTTGGATAAAATATGTGATGAAAAAGAAGTTCCTTCTTATTGCAATAGCAAAATATTTTCTTTTCACAGGCCATGCCAATGCTTAACCTGATGTTTCAAAAACAAAAGACAAAAACATACAAACAACACCTCTTACATCAGGGAATTGTAGTGGGATTGAGGTTTATCCTTGAAACCCCACAAGCACTTTGAGAAAGCCATAGTTTAACTTTTGCTATTCTTTGGGTTCATCCAAAGAAATAACATTTCTGTACTACTAGTGTTGGTCTGTCTTTAAGCATATTTCTTAGTGCAGTGTTTTACACTAACTAACAAGAACAGTATTTTGATTTATGTATCTGGATATCTCCATGTTAGGTAGTTTTACTAATGCCAAAACAAAACTTAAAGGAAGCTGAAGAAGAACACATTTCAAAGACACTCCTGTAAGGTTAATTA
>NW_007731713.1:11325-13768 GCF_000696425.1 Galeopterus variegatus
GGGGGCTGAATTTAGAGTGACTATCTCAAAATTTCTATGTTTACCTCAAGAGCTTAAAGCCAGCCAGAGCTGTTTCTCCCCTTCACAGTTCTCTATAAGCCTCTACTCCGTGTTGGGTTGACAAGTTGTCCACAGGAGCTCCAAAGCTAATGACTATGGAGACAACCTGGGGTTCCATGGCCAAGCACAATTCCAGGTGGATGGCCAGGTTAATGGATTGCTCCTGGTGGTTGGTGTGTGTGTGGTATTTTTTTCAAGGGATCACATGAGATGGTGCTCACACACTAATTTGGGGTAACTTTTGAACTTCATATAGACAGAGGCCTTTGCAAAAAATACTTGCCCCAAACCCGCTCACCCTAGGGGTGGCCTTCCTTTGGTGGGTATAAAGATGCATGAGACACAACCTTCCTCTCTCAAAAGGTTTTACAGGCTAGTGGAGACAATCATATAACATTGTACATTTGTAGCATATTTTAGAATTCATAAAGGACTATCCCATATATCATCTCATTTGATCTTCACAAGAACTTAAGAAATTAATAAATTTAAACTTGGATGCTGAGAATTTGTAGACTTACGAAATGGATACTGTGCCTTATGTCATGGGACTTATAATCTAGTGGCAATGACAAAAGTTAAACTAATTACATAAATAAATAATTACTGGTTACAATTTTGAAAATAGCAGTAAGGTTGACATGATAATCCTCTTACTCCTCTCCCTCTCCCAGTTAAGGGACCACCTCACCTAGCCTATAGGGTAGATATGTCTATAAGATAAATAGTATCAATTTCATTTTACAAGTAACTTAATTAAACTTCACAAAGTTAAATTGAACTTGGTCAAGGTCACAAAGTGGGTAAGTGGCAGAAGTAATATGTTTCCTAGGACTTATGCTTGATCTCTCCTTTTTTTTTCAGTAGTAATTACTCAGAATAACAACAAAAAAAAAGTGAGTCCTACCATAATAGAGACAAGCTCATTCTTACTGAGAAGAGCATTTGTGTGTTTGCAGGCATTCTGAATGCTGTTGTCACTTAAGGTAGATGTTAAAGACATAATGGTCACTGTCAGTGAACAACGTAATTGTATTATTAAATATAAATTTTATTGCTACAGAAATTGTAAATAAACAAACTTGATCATTTTTAATTGATCAAACCAAGCACGTATTCTCACATGTTCTCATTGTCATGCTGAGATTTAAAACAGGCCTCAGGGATAGAAAGTGATTGGGTGGCCAAAGTAGTCTCTCTGAGAAAGTGAAAATGACAAGAGGGACTGAGACGCTCAGAGATTCAGCGATGGACATTTCAACAAGAATACAGTTAGTTTGAGCCATGGAGAATGTCTATCATTGGAAATTAGGAAAGGGCCAGATGATGTGTGGCCTTTATAGGCTGGGGCAGAAATTTGAATTTTGTTTTAAAGGTTATAGGAAGACTTTGAAGAGTTATAAGCAGGGAAGTGAAATGATTTGACTTACATTTTGAAAAGATGGTTCAGATCAAAGTCCATCAGGATCAAGTGGGCATATGAAATGGAAATAACAGCTAGGCTAACTAAAAATAACATAACAATCCTTAATAGAAAGTCAGAGGGTACAGAAGGAAAAAAATATCTATATCTATATCTATATGACCTGTGGTAGAAACCAAAAGAATCAGCATAATCAAAAAGATCTGTGGTTAGCAGGAAACCAGGGATTAAGAGAAATATTTTAACGAGCAAGGAAAATAGTCATACATGGCTAACCTGATGCAATTTTATAACAGAAGACACCCACTTGCAGGCAAATGTGGGACTGAAAGTTCATTGTCATAAACCCTGGGTCTCACCCAGATTTCTTCTGTGTTCAGAATCTCTGATTCGGCAATCTGTAATCACTGGCTTTCCTATGTTCAAAACTCCATACTCTTAGAGTCTTTTTAGGGCACTACCATATACTTTGTGTAATACTTGGCTGAAACAACAACTTTAGAATCAGGAAGACCAGGATTTGCTACCTCTTTCAGGTCACATGAATGAACAACTGATTCGATCTCAATAATCCATGGTCTTCTCATTGGTAAAATAGGGTTATTAATAGCACATACCTCCTAGGATTGCTGTGGGTAGTAAAAAATATAATCCATATAAAGTTCTGAGTACAGTATTTGGACCATATGAAGTTACCATTAGCTATTTTATTATTGTAATTAGTTATTTGAAAGATTAAAATTATAAAAATCAGTGACTATTAAAATTAAAGTTTCTTACATGTTGGTTGGCATATAATTTAATTTATACCTCATTAACAGGTATTATCAGTTTAAGATCAATTACATAGTTATATGATTATGCCCTATATTTTCTTTATCTATGTGCTTTTCCCTATCTTTATTTTTTTTTTCCTTTTTGTCTTTTTTCGTGTCCAGCAACGGATTGCAACCCTCAGTG
>NW_007731713.1:14692-15638 GCF_000696425.1 Galeopterus variegatus
CATGTTTATGCAAACATGTACAGATGGGGGTTGTACTTACAAAGTGGGGTTCACACTATATAAACATCTTTGTGACTTAGTGCATTCTGGAAATTCTTACACATCAGTAGATTCCCATGTAATTCATTCTTGTTAATAACTGCAAAATATTTCATAATATAAATATACCATATCTTCAAGAATTTTATTGGTAGATATTTTGACTGATTATAGCTTTTTTATGTTTGTTTTTGTTTTTGATATTACAGCTATTGTTATAGTAAACACAAGGTGGGCTTATATTCTCAGGACTGATAGGACTAATTCATCAAAAATCAGAATCCTAAATTAAAGGCTGCTTCCTACATTATATTCTTTGTTGTATAGGAGTATAATATAAGTACATTGAACTGTATTCTGACAAAAGGTATTCAGGTTTTCAATCATTGTTATCATTCACATGGAAAGGGATGTTTGCCTTATTAAAAGAGATATTTACTCCCTTGTTGTTTGTTTGTTACTCCATTTTCATTTTATCAGACATAAGTCAGTGAAAAATTTAGATTTAATTTAGATTTAATAAATTGGTGGGTGGGTTCTATCCTAGAAAGCATTTCTACTTGCCTCTCTCAACTAAGAATTCTCTGTTGCAGATATATGAGTTCTATGGATCACTGGGATTTCCCAATGAAACAGATATTAAGTACATGATATCTAGAACTGTACATGTGCATGTACACATATGCATTTATGTTCATTATAATGTGTGTGAAAGATCATGCAGATTGGTTGCCTCCTAGCTAACATTTTTTATCGATGGTTGTAGTGTAGGGAATAAAGTGAATTCATATTTTTACTTGCCAAAAATTAAGAGAATGTCAGTATTATAAAGGGCACACTCTCTTTTATGTCTCACAACAAATTTTTTTTTCCAGAAGCCATCATTTAAGTTATATTGGAAGGACAA
>NW_007731713.1:16737-18508 GCF_000696425.1 Galeopterus variegatus
ATGTACTGATTATACATATTTATGGGGAACAGAATTATATTTTAATAGTGTATGAGGATCAAATTCAGGGTAATTAGAAAATTCATCATCACAAAAATTTATCGTTTCTTTGTGATGAGAGCATTTGAGCACTTCTAGTCATTTGAGAACATACAATAAATTATTGTTAATTATAGATGACTGGCACTACTGCATACCACTAGAACTTATTTTTCCTATCTAGCTGTGATTTTATATCCATTTGCCATTTCTCCCTATCCTCCCCTTCCAAGCCTCTAGTAACCACAATTCTACTCTGTACTTCTATATAAGCTCAACTTTTTTTTTTTTAGCTACCATATATGAGTGAGAACATATGGTATTTATCTTTCTGCACCTGACTTATTTCACTTAATGTAATGTCTTCCACGCTCATTCATGTTGATGAAATGACATTATTTTATTCTTTCATATGGCTGAATAATATTCCATTGTGTCCATATACCACATTTTCTTTATCCATTCATCTGTTGATGGATTCCTAGGTTGATTCCATATCTTGGCAATTGTAAATAGTGCTGCATTGTTTAAATATATTTTTTAAAATCTTTAAAAATCCCCAAGTTTGTTATTGGTTACAGATTTTTTCTATTCTGGGAGTAAAAGGTGTACCCTTTCTCAATTTGACTTTAAAGTGAAAAAGGGCAAAGTGCCTTACTACATTGAGTTGCATTTGGTAAAAACAGTAAACACACACAAGAAAAAAGAAGAGTCTTAAGGGAAGGACTGCTTGAAAAAAGAAAATGTGTAATGCAAATTCCCTCTGTCCATAAATGTTAATCTCCCTTTGCCTTCTTCTCATCAGCAAACAGGGAATAATTATCTTCTGCCCCAGCTATCTCACAGAGATTTTGTAAACTGAGATGAGAAGGGGTCTGAGCTCTTCACTAGGTGCTATACTGATCCAAGGCATTGCTATGGTAATTTATTATTTAAGAGATTATAAATGAGAAATTCTTCCACTAGAATAACTATTCTAGGAGAAAGTTTAGAGGCAGCAGTGTTACCATGCTATGTACTTGGAAGTATGTTTTCCCCTCCTGCTCCTAAATCTCTATAGCAGGTGTGCTCCATTTCCTGTGCCATCATCTAACAGTAGGCACCTTGTTTGCTTGACCCCTTGTTTGCTGTATGTCCCATGGCTCCAAAATAAGTTGCCAAGGTGATAGGAAACTTGAGGAAAAAATGGTGCTATAGACACAAACAGCAGACAGGCAAGGGAAATGTAGAATCCTATTGTTTTAAAGGAAGAAGAATATTATGTCTGATCTGGTTTCTTTATTCTTACAAGGAAACAGACAGAGATAAAATGACTTGCCCTTACAGTAGAACCAGGACTAGATCCCAGCACTTTTGACCGCAGTATTCTTATCATTATTTTCGGCAATAGAGAGGAAATAGAAAACCGAGCTTGGAAACAAGAAAATGAAAAGAAAATGTGGTTTGTAAGTACATATTTAAAAGTATAGAGAAAAATGTCACAGAGGATCTACATGTGAGGAGAAATAGGAAGGAAGACACAAAGCGGTAGACAAACTGGCAACACATGTTCTTGTCTACCCATGCCAGGATTATCCCAGTGAACCTGTGCCAAATTGCCATGACAGTAATTAGCTCTAGGACTCTGACAGATCATTATGAGAACATTAGCAGGGCATTAGTGAGAATTAACCATTTTTCTCACATTGATTAGATGCCATAGTTGTCTCATTAGTGTATTGGTGTCTAATAG
>NW_007731713.1:19190-22463 GCF_000696425.1 Galeopterus variegatus
CCATTTTTCTCACATTGATTAGATGCCATAGTTGTCTCATTAGTGTATTGGTGTCTAATAGCTGCACTCTAACTAGCACTTTCCTCCTTCAGCTGAGATCTAAACCTGCTAACCTCAGACCAAGCCATGTGATGGAACTTTGTTAAACTAAATCAGTACAAATCCATTTCACTTGTTTAGGAAGAAACTCATTAATCAAGCCAGAGAAGTATTTGGTCCATCTGTGTTCAGAAATGCACAGTAATCTACCATCTTCCTCTGATTAAAATGGCAGGTCAGGCAATTTAGAAAAGAGAAAAGACCACAGAAGTATCCTCCCTCCAGACTTTCTTCAGTTACTTCCTAGCCAGCTGCCAACTATCAACTCAAGATGAGCTTACCTCCCACATTATTAACATTATTCTGAAGAATATTAGCAAATTTTACCCATCTCAGTCATCAATTGCCCTGGCGTATGGAACCTCTAGATGAGTTTTTCTCCAAAGCCTGTACATTAGAATCACCTAAAATGATTTCAAAGACACACTGACACATGGCCCACATACCAGCCCAACTGAATGATAAAGTCTGAAATTGGGACCCAGGCATCTGTATTGGTTAATTAGTCTTAAGCTCACAGGGTGAGTCTGATGCACAGTGGAGATTGAGAGCTACTGCATTCTCAAACATACATTTAGGACAATTAACCAAGGGTACCGAGTAAGGTGGGATATATACAGTGATAAAGTTAACAAATCAGTTGGATTATTCCCAATATTGATGACAGATGGTGCATTGTTCTCAGTGCATGTGATTCCTAAGCAGAGAAAAGGTAACTTTGAGGGGGTGTTCTGTGATTTTTTTTTCCTTTTCTTGCATATCACCACCTGTCCACCCACACAGAAACACATTTAATTTTGAATCAGATATTTTAGAAGGTACAGTTCTCTCACACTATTTTATGACTGATTATGTTTTTCCAATCTAAAGAAGTCTAGCATGCATACCCAGAGCAAAGCTCTACCCTCCCTTTCCTTCCTTTCACTTTTTAAAGCTGTATGTCAAATCAACACCATCTGGAATGAACGAAATGAATTACTAAGGTGCTGGGCAAAAAACAGTCACCAAGGCTGGTTGGATTATAGGACAAGCAGGTGTGCGTGTAAGTTACTGAGCTTCACTCAGTCATGGGGTCAGAATCTAGCACCTTCTATTTCCACAGGAAACTCAAGAAAAAGGAACAATAAAAGAAAAAAATCAAGAAAGGGAGTGAAGGGGAGATACTATGCTTACATGATTCTCTCCCTAAGAGTCTAAAAAGGAAAACTGAAATTAGGGAGAATTGAAATTAGTTGTACAACGTTGGCAAAGATATTTCCCATCTTCTGGATTCAGTTTCCACATCTGTCACATGAGAAAGCTGATTAAAATCCTTTTACTCCTCAGTGAGCTTTAAAGTGTTGTGATTCTATGAGACAACTTCTTAGAACACAAAAAGCAAGGTGCACAGAGGCTGACTTCAGCAATGTAAGATAGCTCCTTGCCACTCGAGGATTCATTTTTTATCATTCCACTATTAAAGAGCAGTCCTAAATGTGCAAAGACTATGGTAAATTGTGACATTACTAGGACCAAGTTGAATCTCAGGTCCAAAGAGGCTGTTGTGCAGGGAACTGTCAGCCTGTCCAGCCTCTGCATCAGCGTGATGTTCCCATTCTCTATCATCTTTGTAAATTTAAGGATTCAAAGACGTCTCAGGATATATCTCTCATGATTAAGAGACCCTTCTAAGTCTTTCTGCATTTTTTAAGAATGTCTTTCCTTAATATGATTCCCTATATATTTTTAAATATCTACCCTGTCTAGTTATCACTTATATCTAGAAAGTGAATGGAACAAGTAATTTAAAAGATAATGAATCCCTAGGGTTTTGTTTGGGGTAGTGTTTTATTTAAGCAAAGGAAGGTTAGCCTTGGTAGTTATGTGTATATGGAAATTTTTGAAATGTGAATAAAAGAAATAAGCAAGAAATAGTTATTATTGATATTAATGCTAGTACTATTACTACAAATAGCCATTTGCTGAGTATTTACCATGAGCCAAAAACTGTGCTAATTACCTTACATGTATGATCTTATTTAATCCTCAAAAGGACTTTGGAAAATTCTTACTATTATTAACCTAATTTTGTAGATGAAGAAACTACATTGAAAGAGGGCCAAGACTGGATGTTTAGTTAAGCAGCAAAGGCAAGTTTGTAACCCATATCTGTTCGAATACCCTAATGCTCCTACCACATGCTAACTGCCAATAACACTGTAGTTAGTATGCACGGTTGTTAAGATGATGGGACCTGAAGTCAAAGGAGTATCTGAGAAGCTCTTTTCTCTCTAATAGATTCAGCCACAGAGTTCATTTTCCAGAAGTTCAGTTCTGATAAAAGAAAATCTTTATGCCTTTATATCTCTTACCTCCTAAATGCTACTATCTCAAGCAGACATTCAAGGTGCCCCACCATCTGGTCATACCCTATGTTGCCAGTCTTATTGCCCATAACCCTCTACAGGATTCCCAACACAGTTAGAGGGTACACATTCTTTTTCATTTATTAAAAAATGCCATTTTCCATCATGGAGCCTCCAGTTAATGTAATCAGGGAAGTCTTAATGGAAGAAGTGACATTTAAACTGGATCTTGAAGGATGACTAGAATTTTGACAGGTTGGAACTTCGGAGGAGGAGTGGTGAGCATCTGAGAAGATCTGTGTGGTCAAATAAAGCCATGGGCCAATTATGGAAGAACAAGAGCATATTTAGGATACAATGTTTATCTGATACATAGAGTACAGAAGAAAAACAATGTCAATTATGTTTATAAAGGAAGCTTGGGATCACACAATGGAGAACATGGATGCCAGGCTAAGGAGTATTGGATTTACACTGCAAGCGTATATAATTAGTGAAGGTTTCTAACAATGTAGCACTGACCAAAGTAGCATTTAGGTAGGAAAACTAATCAGGAAATGGCATGGAGGATGGATGGGTAGGTAAAAAGCTGGAGACAGAATGACTATTTACAGAACTCAGGAGAGGTTCTAGGAATAAAGGACAGGAAGCGGCGGGGGCAGGTGACATTATATATAAGGAATCATCACAATTAGATAACTAGATACTTAAGGTCAGGTAGAGAAGAGTTGTAGTACGCCTAATACAGAGGAGTGCTCAGTAATGTTGACTGAATGGGTAAATGAGTCTAAGCACTCAAGAACCATAGTTCAATGGTTCTACACATAAA
>NW_007731713.1:22771-23295 GCF_000696425.1 Galeopterus variegatus
ACTGAATGGGTAAATGAGTCTAAGCACTCAAGAACCATAGTTCAATGGTTCTACACATAAAGTACAGAAGTTAAAATAAGGAATCAGTTTTTATTTTATTTTCTTTTTTACCCTCATGGAAAAGATGGTAAGTTAGGTTTTAGATGTGAGCATCGAAATGAGAAGGCCAAGAACATTGAGATTTCCCAGTAAGAATATAAAAATAACACAGAAACTGAGATTGAATAACTGACACATATATAGAGATAGATGTAGATATAGAAAGAGATAGAGATTTGATATGATTGAAAATATTATCTACTTTCATAATTTGCACTAAAAAGAAAATGTAAAGTTAGAAGACCAGAGGGACACACCCACATTTGCACAGGTGGTGGGAGGGGAGAGGGAGAACAGCACCGTGGCTGAGGAGGGACTAGATACGGTGAAGAGAGAGCGGCAGTGGAACAGACACCGCACAAGCATGAAGAAAAAAATTGAGGCCACTTGACCGAGAAGTTAAAAAGTCACTAGGAAGATGCATA
>NW_007731713.1:23653-60574 GCF_000696425.1 Galeopterus variegatus
ATGAAGAAAAAAATTGAGGCCACTTGACCGAGAAGTTAAAAAGTCACTAGGAAGATGCATACATTGACCCTATTTTTCAAGATTGCAAGAAAACTTTAGGTCAATTCACCTGAATGTAAAGGTAAAGAGACAGATATTGGAGTGTTTTTTCATTTAGCTTTTGATTCTTAATTACTCTTGTCATTGTATAACTTTGGACAATTTACACCGACAGCTGCAACTATCACTCAAAGGCACATGACTCTGCAATTGGCTGGATCTAACTAAAGTACTTTTCTACTTCCATAAATCTTTTTAAAAGTAAAAATAAAGGCTCTGGAGACACAAAAAATTCTTTTACTAGATGCCAACAGTAATCTCTGGAGAAAAGGAGGCAGAAAGATTATACACGTGTACTCTTTACCTTTCTTCCAAAGTGGTTGCCCAACAATTTGGGAAGAATTTTAATTTTCAGCTTTGCTGTCTTTTCTCTTTCTCTGCTCTTGATCTCCAATAATCAAAGTAAAGAGACTGAAACATCCAAAATTTTCCTTTGAAGATGATGCCAAAGTAATCTGGCAAAAGACTACTATAACTCTTTTCACCAACCAAAATGTGCATTGGGACCACAGTTCTGAACGTTCCGAGCACAAGCACATTAGAAGGTAAATCAAGGCTGACAGCAGGCATTTTTTTTTTTTAAGATGAGCCCAACACACAATACACTGAGTTGAAAAAAACAGGAGGCCAGGACAGAGAAAGAGGAGACACATTCGCAAATCTCCAGTAAAGGGCTGCTAAGCAAATGCAAAAGGAACCAGTCAGGGGACACAAGTTCTAACCACAGATGTTACCTTTGTGTCTTGGAGGGATGGAAAAGGTTTTAGCAGCCAGACAGGATGCTGAAACTTCTCTTCTGACCTTGGGCCAAGACAATCTGCTTTTTAACTGGAGGCAACTGTAATCCATTCTGTGAACAGATGGCATGAAGGGAAAAATGCAAACACAGACTCTCTGGTATCTCTTCCAAAAGCTAGCCAACTTCCGGCTGTGGTAGGTTAGGCAAGGGATGGTAAAGGTGCTAATCAGTGTGACAGACTTGTGTTAGGAGGAGAAAAGACACCTCCAAACAGGCTGATAGGCAGAGAGGGCCTGCTTTGGCTACAGTGATGATGGACAAATCTGTATTGCAATCACTTTTGTATCAGTTATACCACTTAACTCTCTTGGATCATCCATTATTTCCCCCTCTAAAACAGATCTGTGTATTGTGCAAATTCTACATTCTTTTTCCCTCTGATGATACCAAAACACTTTGCTTATTATTTGTTTCTCACTTCTTCTTTAGATTGGACTACTTGAAAACCAGAAACTGCATTGCTAAATTTGGTCACATGACTTACTAATAATGCATGGCAGGGTCAAAGGAAAAGACTTAGCAAGAGGAAACCCTTCCTTGAAAATAAATCAGGGGGAAGACAAACACACAATAGTGAATACCATGAAATGTCCACTGGTGGATAGTGTTAGCTTTGAATATGATATTAATATACTTTTGGTGTTGGTGTTCTCTACTGCCTTAACCTAGAAAGTGTTGACTGTCAATACAACATTACTGATTCTACAACAATTTTATTTAAAATGCTAAAAAAGAATTTTAGGCACAAAATAAACTCAAATTATTAAGAAAAGAGTGTGGAGGTTTTGGCCCAAAGAGCAAGCAATCCCACAACAGATTATTACTGTTACATCCTGTCTAGCTAAACAAAAGGTAACAGTTTTAGCTAGAGCATTATTTAAAATAAACAGACCAAATATCCACTGGTTGTTTATGCTACATATAGGAGTTTCCACATTGGGCAGGAGCTTGGACTTTACTTCAAAAAGACTCTCCAAGTAAAAAATTCAATCTGTCTTCTACATGTAAATTATTTTTATGTACACTTAGGTATATTCAGCAACATTCACTGATACCATGTGCTGAACATGGTTTAAGGTCTCTAGGTTTTAAAAGATAAAAACATAAACACACAACCAAAGTAAGCAGCCATACAAACTAAAAATTGCAATCCGATGGAATATGTTTTATGTTAGAGACTAAAGGTTCCATAGTTTCATGATGAAATAAGTGTCAATTCTTCCCAGTTGAGTTAGAGAAGACTTCACATAGAAGATAAAGCTTGAACAGGACCTTCAAGGATGGAGCAACACTTTTTAGGCAATCAAAGTAAAGAGGTTAGTTAAGGATATTCCAGAGAGAGAAAGCCATGTATGAAGGAAGTAAACATGTAATGTGCATGTGAGATCATGGAAGCAGTTCTGTAGAGTTGGAAGGGAATGGGGAGGGAAATGGAAGAAAAAGCAAGGGCCATGCTATGAAGTAACAACAGAATCTGTATATTGTAGGTAAAAGAGAGACTATGAAATGCCACACCTTCTGTGGTAGATCATGTCAGGGGTCTGCTCACATCCCCTCCAATCCCCAACCATTTTCTCCCAGTAAGGTTCACTCTGAACAACAAGCTCTTTATCACTTGGCTGTCCTCAGGCTGCTAGTTTGTTTTTCTTAACTCTTAAAGTGCCTATGCCATATACTGTCCTTACAACTCCTCTGTGGGATTGAGCTGAAGTTACCCACAATGGGATTTTACACAATATTGCACAGTCACTTGGAATTCTTCCAGTTTAATATCCATTTTCTACTACTCTATTCATTTTTCCTGGAAATAATTCCTGATAAAACACTTTGACAGAATTCTTCACTTCAGGGTCTACTTTTTTGGGAGTCCAATCTAAGGTATCCTGTTAACTAGTGAGGCTGTAAAGATAAAGTTTTATTGATAAACTAAATATAAAGCCATGATGAAATGAGAAATCCGTTTCTAATTAGCTTTTGGTGTATTGCAAGGTTGGTGCCATTAAGCAAAAATGAGATTATACACTGATTCATTTGTGTGCAAAAGGAAGGAAGTGTGGCTTTCGCTGTTTCACTTGCACTGGAGTACTGCTTTATGAACGCGTCCTGGGTTGGAACAGACTATGTTATGGCTGGAGGACTAGTGAATCTGGTTCTCTAACTCCAGTGCTTAGAGCACCATCTATATAATATACAGCACCTGAATGCAATGTTTTTTTTTTCCTTTCCATATTTCTCTCTTTATTAGGGAAAGTTTATTTTAACCCCACATATGTCAGGTTAGAGGACAATCAATGGACATCCTTGTCAAACATTCAGATTTTGTGTACATCAGTGGCATCTTACTAGTACCAACCCAAATTCTATCTCATGCGTATTTCACCGTATGCTAGAAATGTCTCAAATTTCTCAAAGATGAAAAAGCAATTAAATATTTAGTTGTTTATTTTTAATATTTGATTTATTTTTTAAATGAAACATAATTGATTAAACATACTTATGTGGTACAGAGTTGACTATCAGTATTTGTGTACAATTTGTGATGACCCTGAGCATGTTCGTCATTAATTATTCTTTGTGTCTGTTACCCAATTTCTTCCTAACCCCTCTTCCCCTCCCCCTTTCCCACCTCTAGTAACCACAGATCTGTTCTCCTGCAAGTTAAACATATTACTGTGGTCTGCCTTCCCTCCCTCCCTCCCTCCCTCCCTCCTTCCCTCCCATGTATGAGTGAGGACAATGTGGTATTTCTCTTTCTGTGCCTGGCTTATTTCACCTAACAAATTTTTCTCCAAGCTCATTCATGTTTCTGTGAATGGCAGAATTTCCTTTTTATTTTTTTTTTCCTTTTTGTCTTTTTTCGTGACCGGCAATGGATCGCAACCCTCAGTGTCGCGCCCGTACCGGACCGGGACCGGCCACGGGATCGCAACCCTCGGTGTTGCTCCCGCACCTCGCTCAGCCAGTGAGCGGCCGGTCTGTATGTGGGATCCGAACCCTCGGCGGGAGCGCCACCACACTTCCCAAGCGGCGCACTGTAGCAGTGCGCCACCGGGCCGGCCCAGAATTTCATTTTTGATATAGATACCTAACACTATCCATGATTATGATAATAACATTGAGAATAACATTCATATAGGCTATTGATGGACCTAAATCCTGCCCTAATGGTTCCTCTTCTACTCCCGGCCTAGGACCAGCAATTCTGTCACTATATCTTGAGCCAAAAGAAAGTTTTGGTAACTTCTCTCCTGAAAACTGACACCTTGCTTCCCCTACCCTCCCATCTGCACACACACAGTGCTTCTGTGTAATAGATGCCAGCCTGCTGTAATTTTGACTCATTAAAGCATGATTCAAACTGCCCCTCATTATGCTCAATTTCTAATTACTGGGACTGGACAATTCTAAACAGAAAGAAAAAACACACACTGAGCTCTCTGATGCTTGACATTGAGTGACTTTTTTATTCTTGTCTTGACTCTTTCTCCCAACTCTTCACCCATTCCACCTTCCCCCATTTATTGTAATAATATGTGTTTTTTCATTCCAAATCCATTGCAAGAGGACACGATCTCTCAGCAAGTTTTAATATGTAAAATCTCACTTCTCATCCTTTCCTTGATATTAGCTTTTATAAGCTCTGTGGCTGACAACATACAGTTGCATCTGTATTGACTGACAGTGACTTAACACAGAGATCTCAACCCACTTATTCTCAAACACTTTGTTGAGCACTATGTACCAGATTCCTACCAGGCAGTCCATCTCTGTCCTTTGTTCTCAATCTACAGTTCCCTTCCTCTTTGTAATCACTATTCCCCTCTATTTTGCATTACTTCTGTCATTCTGTTCTTTTTTTTCTGTTTCCCCTCACTACCTACCTTGTTCACATGTAGTGACTTATACATTCATTTCCTGTCCTGAAAAATAAAATAAGAACTTCAAAGAGGCATGAATGATCTCTCCTGTTTTAATAATTAAAGACGAATCCACCACAAAGCTTGCTCTGCCATTCTCAGTGTACATGTTAGATCAGAAATGGCATTTGTAGCCCCAAAAGAAATATATCAGAGTAGTTCCCACCCTGAAATACAGGGCACACAGCCAGCTCTTCCCTGGAACCAGCATGTTACCAATGGGTTTGTTTCAAAGAAAATGTAGCTGGAATATAGGAAGGGAGGATTTGATAGTGTTTGATAATTCACAATTTAACAGCAAAAGGAAAGGCAGCTTATTATTAAATGCAAATAAAACGAAATGAAGTCCGGCTGTCTGGGTACAGATAGAAATTACACAAAGCCTATAAGCCACTCTGGAGATCTTAACTACTAGACAGAACAGAGCTCTGGGAGCTGCCAGCAAGCACAAATCCCTTCTTTGAAGAGACCTGCACCCCGTATTATCTCCAGAGAAAGACTCAGATTATACATTCTACTTGGAAAACTAAGGTGCAACTAGAAACAGGGCAAGTACAGCCACTTCATGGAAGGGGAACATGGTTTGATTTCTAAAGTATTTCAACCTCTCCAGTTCTTATTGTTACTTTCCCCTTCTCTAAGATGGCTTTTACTGGCCAGAGGAAAATTGCGTATTTTCTTACATGGATGACAGACTGCCTGCCTACAGCAAAAACATATATACTTCCTTGGACTATCCGAATTCATAATATTACTATGACTGCTTTATAATGGTCACAAGTTGAATTTAAGAACATGTTAATAATTTTATATCAATAGTATTTCTATATCTTTGTTATGTCTACTTACATTTTAAAACAGTAGAAGTATTTCAAAAGCTAAGGAATCAGATATTTTTTCCCTTATTAATTAGTTTCCAGGGCTCTAATGGACAATATTTTGGAGGAAGTACTAAAGCCGGATTTAAAAAACTGAATATATTCAATGTACCCACCAGATTCATTTACTGAAAACAATGTATTAAATATGTTATTCACTAACTCAAAACTCTCTGGTGATGCCTTTTACCAGATCAGGTTCCTATTACTTCTTATGCAATTCTGTCCTCTAAAATCTAATTTGAGACTTCCATATGTACATTTTTAGACAGGTGGAAAGATCTCATCTATGTTTCAAGAGTTTTATGTTGTTTTCTTCAAACCCTATCTTCTCTATGCATCCTTCTCTGAATGTGCATCTCCCTTCTCTGAGGTGTTAGGGCATGTATTTTCTTCAGCACTCACACTAGCACTCAACTACTTTGTAAAAATAATTACATTTACTAATTTGCATAGCTTGTTAATTACTTTCACATGTTTAGTATGTCCAGCTAATACATTTCTAAAAAGCAGAGATGGTATTTTAGAGCTACTTTTTATTTTCTGTAGGATCTAACATCATATTCATCATATATCCATCCCAGACATCTTCCTTTAACTCTAGACTTGTTTATCCATTGGTCTACTCAACATCTCCCCTTGGGAGTCTAACAGGTAAATTAAACTTCTTACATCCAAAATATAACTCTCAATCTTTTCCCATCAAAATCTGCTCATTGCTTTCTCTATCTCAATTTTTGAAATCTCCATCCTTCCATTCATCTTTCTGTCATACTCCATGTGTCATCCATCATGAAACAATCTCATTTCTATCATCAAAACAAATCTAAAATATGATCACATCTTCTACTTCTGCTGCTCACTTTTATCCAAGCCACTATCAATACAATACTATTACAACATCCTCCTAATTGGTCTCCTTACTTTCTACCCTACACCCTTCCAACTATTCTCAACATAGGACCCAGGTGGTCCTTTGAAAACAAGTCAGATCATGACGCTCCCCATTTTGAGTAAATGTAAAAGTCTTAACAGTGACCTATTAAGCCCTAAAAACCTGGCATTCCAATTATCTCTTTGACCTCATCTCCTTCTCTTTCCACCACTCACTTTTCCAGCTACATTGGCCTCCTTGCTATTCCTTAAAGTCTCCAGGAAAGTTCCTGCCTCAGGTCCTTTTCACTTGCCGTTTCTTCAACCTGGAGTGCTTTTCTCTCTATTTAAAATGCACTCCCCCCCCCAACTAATCTTTGGCAATTATCCTTCTTTCCACTTAATTTTTGTTCTCCATGAAACTCATCACGCTAAAGTGTTTACTTATTTATTTCTATTATTACCTGTCTCTCTGTAGCAGAATGTAAGCTTCTTGAGGACAGGAATTTCTGTGTGTTTTGTTCACTGCTCTAGTGTCCAGTGCTAGAGTATTACCAGGTGAGAAACGGATGCTCAATAATTATTTTGATGAATGCACAAATAAATAAGCAAGCAATATATTCTTACTAAAGTTCTTGATAAGCGAATATAGTAGAAAATAAATGAAAATGGCTCTGAAAAAAATCTCAGAGTGGCATCACTCGGAGAAAGCATATTTCTTTTGTGGAGTGGATAGTTGTATGTGTCCCACATGGCTAGAAGTTGTAGGCTCCAGGCCAAACTCAGCCACCGGTTACCTATATAACCCCAGGGAAGACCTGAAATTCTTGCCTTGGGCACACATCTGTAAATTAGTTATGATGCCTGCCTTCCACTTGAGTGCTTTATACATTGTTTTGTAAATTTCCCTCATGCTGTCTTCCATGTGAATATTTAACTTCTAAAATAGAGTTGAATATCTCTTTTACATAGCATTCTGTATCCAGTTGTAGACTTATGATATAGGATTGATATATAAGATGATCTCTACCATCCCGATATTTACACTCTGATGAAAAATAAAAAGTGTGAACCATAATTTAAAACACAGAACAAAGATATAATTAGACTTTATAATATTACATTATAATTCTGATCTCCACAATTATGTTCTCAATATGTAACACTGCCTAGTTTATAGCATCTGCTCAATAAATGTTTACTGAGCAAAAATATAGTAAAAAATAAAAGTGTATAATTTACTGTTGAGAGTGAGTTGAGGGGAGAAATTAGGAGAGGGAAAATTCTATGAGATGACCATGTATGATCAGAGACATTGTCTCTCTTACTGCTATATCCCCAGGCCTTAGAAGAGTGTCTGTCTGGCTCAGTAGGTATTCAAACACTTTATGAATCAATAAATAATTGTAATAAAGTTGACTCATTATCTGATAAATGACCATGAAGGATCGAGCGTTTTAGAGATTTTTGTTTGTTTAAATTAAAAAAGAAAAAGATGGTCCTTGGACTATGTAGTCCCTAAACTACATGAGAAAAATCACTCCAAAACTAAATGTGTTTGGAGAATATTAGGAAAGTATATTTAAGGGGCAGTGAAGAATATTTGATATTTGGTGAAAGCATAAAATAGGTTGTTAATTTAGAAGATAAGTGTCTTGAATATAATCTCAGCATGAAGGGACCATTCGTGTATAAAGGACCTACATGTACCAGCCTCTGCACTACAAGCTAAAGATGAATAAGACATCACTGTTCTCAAAAAGTTGGCAGTGAGGCAGAAACATAACAAAATGAATGAATCCCACAGACAGTATTGAGAATAAAAGGGTTACCTAACCAAGAGAACTGGTGGGTCAGTGAAGGCATCCCAGACTGAGATAAGAACCAAAGGGAACATTGGAGTTAGGTAGAAGGTCTGGAAGAACTGTGAAAGAAAAAAATCGCACATTGGAAAACACAGAAGTTCAGTGTGATTAAATTTCAAATGGAATGGAAAGTAAGAAGAAGGCAGAGGTGGGAGGAGAAGGTAGGCAGAAAATGATTTAAAACGAGACTAGAGAAGTAAATAGGGAGGGGCAAGATTACAAAGGACTTGTTTGCCTTTGGAAGAAATTTTTATTTTATTCTAAGGACAATGGGGAGCAATTGAAGCATTATAAGAAAAGCAATGATATAATTAGAGTAGAATCAGCATTTAGATAGCTCTACCTTCAAAGTGCAGAATAGATTAGAAGGGCAACACAGAGCATTGAAGCCATGTAGCAGCTCTTTCAAAGATGCAAGCAGGAAATAATGTGGGCTTCAGTATGGGTAGTGATGATGGGAAAGGAAAACAAGAAGAGAGATGTTAAGTGAAATTGGCAGGAACACACTATAGGAAATATTAGAAAAGAGGGAAAAGGTTATGTTAGAAAGTGGTTAGGATCAAACATCTAGGGGTAGTTCTAGAAATGGTCAATCCAGAACAAATTCAGTTGAGGACTGATGAGAGCACAGAGGCATTGCCAGTAAGCAGGGGTGGGGGTGACTAGTGATAAGCAGTACTGTGCCTGGGTCTTCCCTCTGACTCTGCAGGTTGAAGTCATATGCTGTGTGGAGTCCTGGAGAGAAAGAATTCCTTTGATTCACAAGTTTGTATTCCATTCAGCAAAAGCTACTGACCAGCAGTCCAGAACCTATGTGATTTACAAACTCTGACATCTCATTGCACACCTACAAGCATACACACATCCAAACTCTGTCTTGGGCTTGCTTACATAGAAAGCATTGGCAAGGTACAGCAAGAGACTTTGTATTTAGAGTTCTGAGTATGTGAGCTTGCTAGGTAGAAGCGAAGAAAGAAAATAGAAGAGCAATGAAAAGCTGAAAAATTAAAGTAAAAGAATTGAATTCAGGCTTAAATAATTTTTCTGTGCTTCAATCCTTTTTAACTACTCAGGAAAATCTGTGGACTAAAGGTTAATGCTTTCTGCAAATTTCAAAAGAATACCAAAATATCTTTGCTTTTCTCATATATTCCAGAAGAATCTAGCTGGCTAATTTAACTTGTTCTTACTTTGCGTTATTGAGGTATAGTCTTCTGGTGAGAAAGTTTTCCTTTTCTCTAACAGTCTTAGTATACCAGATAGGCAGATGAGTCAACATTTGGCATTGCCAGTAAGCATCCAAAATGCCCTCCATGGCTGGCTTGCCTACATCAGCACCTCTTCCAGCCACTTCTGATCATGTTCTTTTCAGGCATCACTCCTTTTTTCTGAGCGCTTATTTTTTTTTCATATTCTACTTTTGACTCCTTCTTCAGTAATGTATTAACTTTTCCTTATATCTCTGCAATGGTCACCTGTGCATATGTACTAAAGGCTGTGGGATGGATCCACGAGCAAAGAGAGTCCCATCTCTTTACCTTGACCTTTAGAAAGGAAGTACCTAAGTACAGATCCCCACAAGAGAAGACCCACCAATGATAGTGATGTTGTTCTGCTTTAGCTTTGTGTTTTCCCAGGTGAACCCTGGCCTTTAGGACATCTGAGACATGAGCAAGATAAGGGTGTACAATAAATTATTGGTCATTTAATATCCCTCTGTACTTTACCACATGCTGAATATCTCAGAACTTCCATATAAAATTCAGCAAAGATTGATTAGAAAAAAAGTTTGTTGCTCAGGCTGTACTCTACATCTAGAGTGATTTCTTTATATCACCCTACATCCTCCCTTGCTGACTTGATCATCCTTTTTAATCCTTCAAGACTCATGTACAGTCTTGTTTTTCAAGTCATACCTAACCAGCTCCTTTGTGCAAAATTAAGATTCTCTTCCTCAGTTCCCACAGCAGCTCATACAGTAATTAGTTCACTATTCATGAACAATATGCTAAGATAAGGCTCTGTATTTTCTGTCAAATAATATCATCAAATGTACACATATATAGATATATACACATTTGTTAAATTGTGCAAGTCGGTTCACTACGTAGATTGTAATCTTCTTAAGATCAGAGGTTTGGTCTTACTATTTTTGTGTCTTCACTGCCTTGTAGAATACCTGACACACAGTAGGTAATTCATAATTTTTTTAATGAAAAGAATGAAACCACTTGCTACTCCATGAAAAATCTTATTTCATACTTCCATTGCCAAATATAGCAACCCAAAATAGAAAATTCAACCGCTGTCATTTTTCAATAATACACTTCACTGTTCATTGTGGAAAACATTTGGTGAGTCATATCCTAAATATACTATAAAACAGCTGATATGATGCTATTTTAAAGTGATAATTATGTATTTTATTTGTGATTTCACGTGTTAGGGTTAAAGACCAAATTTAGGCTAATATATATAAACAGCAAATAGACATTAGCACAGCCATTCATTATGGTACCATTTGCAATTCTATTACGATGAATAATCACTTTTCATTTAAGAAAGATCTTGACTCTTCCTGAGAACTGTCATCACTCGAAACTGCTGACTGAGGATAGGCCTGGCTGGGAAAACAAAATGCATACACATTATTTATACCACTCTAATTTAAAAACAGCCTATTTCAGTATCTCAAAGGCTAGTAGTAAGGAAATTTTTAAAAAAATACAAACAAAACACCCCTAAGATCTTTCTTAAACAAAAAAGTAATTTTAGTTTCTTATAAAAATACAAACATAATCATAACTATACATTAGTTTGCTAATACTTAGCTCATTATTTATTGGCATTAAACCAAGTTAACACCATGTGTGAGTATATATGTACATATATATATATTACATATATATATATATATATATACATATACACTTATGCACATGTACATACACACATATACAACCACATCATCAAACACATGCATGTATGAATTATATATATAACGGACTAACTTGATTTATTCCCATTATGCACTATGACTGTCTTCAGTTTTAAAAGATAAATCTATATTTAATACTAAATGGCTATGAAACCCCATCTGATGCTGATTGTGCCTCTCTGTTCAGCATTTCTTATATACACCTTGCACTCTGTTATGACATAGTGGACATATGGACATATGAATGTTTTACCTGTGCAGTAAGTACATTTTTACCCTTTCTCTAGTGAAAAACCAGCCTTGCCTTTGGGGACTCCTCCTTTCTAATCCACCTGTGTTTCAAGTGGAAGCTGCCAATCACCTTACCCTAAGTCTCTGGCCACAAGTGTCAGTGTACGACCCAAATATGACCCATCACTGGATCCTATTCCTCTGATCACAGTGGTTAGAGAGGGCATGAAGCCTAAACCAAATCAATCAGTCTTTTCCAAGGTAGGGTGATAAAATTATTTATTTTTCCAAAGTGGATTTTTTAGAGTAAAATAGAGTGTTATTAATAATTATGCTGGAACTGGCTTACAGTGTCTTAGACAATAAACAGAGACTAATGGTAATCCTCTTTCCAGAGATTTTTCTAGGTAGTTTTGGCATGAAAAGTTTCCTTTCCTTTATGGTTACAGCTCTATAATTATGGGTGCGAACTCGGCACTGCCAGCAACCCTGTAGTCCTCCGATATGTGGAAAAAGTCAATGAGCAGCACAGAAGAAAGTAGTCAGAAAAGAGAAAAGGTGGAAATAAAAGATGGAGAGAGAGAAAATAGCAGACAGTGTACATGAGTTAGAAAAGCTCAGGTTCCATTGCATCCTGAGGCTGTTTTCAACCTTAAAGACAATTGTTTTTTCTGAAGGTAGTAAGAGTTGGGCTTCTGTTGCCTATAGAACCCTGAAAAAAAGAGTTATTACAAAACATCTAATTCAATTCCCTCATTTTAAACATAAGGAGGCTGAGATCCACAAAGTTTAAAAGGCTTATCCAAGATTCCAAAAATATTTACAAGTAGGTGAATAACTCAGGCCTTTATCATTCCTTCCATTTATCTTTATATCATAAAAAATTATTCTGTAGATGGATGGGTGGATGAATGTAAATAAGTTGTTTAAAGAAAACATGCTGTATGGGGCCGGCCCGGTGGCACACTGCTACAGTGCGCCGCTTGAGAGCGCGGTGGTGCTCCCGCCGAGGGTTTGGATCCCACATACAGACCGGTTCCCACTCACTGGCTGACCGAGGGGTGGGAGCAACACCGAGGGTTGCGATCCTGTTGCCGGTCCCGGTCCGGTACGGGCGCCAAACTGAGGATTGCGATCCGTTGCCGGACACGAAAAAAGACAAAAAGGAAAAAAAAAAAAGAAAACATGCTGTAATTATGATGAGGATGGTGATGATGATAATGATGATGGCAACTACAGATCACAAAAAATATAGTATAACTTAGTTTAATAAAATAGATTTTTTTTTCTTCTCATTAGACTATCTCAGACAGATCACGTGATTCCAAGTACAGGAACAAAATTGTGTTTATTGTAATGAATATCGAAAACCACTCTCAGAATTTACAGGAGAAATATAGGTCATACTTTTTTCCCTAGAAATTTTCTTTTTCTTGCCTTCTATGTAAGTATTCAAACTTATGACAATCCTGTTTCTCTTCCTCTAAATGTCTCACTTCTCTAGTACCTGAGGTCAGTATAACTGAGGACTTTAGATATGTTAACATTGTACGAACACAGGTTTATTGAAAAGAGGTGAATCAATGGAAAATGGGAATAAAAAGAGTCCCAAATCATTGAATTCAGAAGCCAAGAGTGTTTATTCAATTGGACTATCAATAAGAGAGGTAGTCCAAAAGTAATGGATTTGTTTCCTAGAAAAAGGCAACTTGAAAAGACTCAAAGAACAAGTATACATCAGTGGTACTGACCAAAGTATTTCTGCGAGTTGGAGACCAGAGTAATTTACCACTCTGAACAACAGGGTTGTCTGGGTTGCAGTTTGGGGGTGTCACATATCCTATCATATTACACTATCAAAATTGCAGGAATTGTGAATGGTATACCATTATCTTCTAGACAGAAAAGCTACTTAATTATTTGTATGGGGAACATGAGCCACTTACTTATCTTCCCGATAAGGACAGAAGACAGGTGGGGAGTGTCTGGGAGACAGACAGTGGTGGGGACTCCTCTGTCTGGGTTGCAAAAATGCCACTCTTTGAGATGTTCTGTTTGAATGACATGCTGAGAGTTACAGAGACATCAGCAATACGAAATGTTTCCAATATGATAAATAGTTGAAGAGGGAGTGTTGCACCTTGACTTTAAATGAACAAGTAAACAACATGCAAAACTCCATGCAAATGAGCACTTTTTGTTATCAACAGGAGCACTAAGCACAAAATAAGAGGAGAATTTTTTAAATGAGTCTTATAAATATTTAGATCTATAAGGCTCATTAGAGGTGATATAGATTAATCCTTTTTTTTTTTTAGGTGCAGATATTGAATCCACAGATGTTGAAACCTGCCCAAGATCATGCAGTTAGTTAATAACAAAGGACAAGTAGAATCCACCTTTCTGATCTGTTGGGAATGACACATACGTGAATCTTAATGAGGAGAACAAGAAAGAACTACGTGAAGTTGTATAAACCAGAAACACATAAAATTTGAATTTACTCATTGGTGTATGAGTGTAGAAAATTATCTGGACTCTCAGGCAAAATCTTTATGAGATTTCTGATTTTCTCTACATTCATTTGGCTGCAAACCAAGTGATATAATTTTCTCGTGGCAGATTTCTATGAGTGTAGAAAATTATCTGGACTCTCAGGCAAAATCTTTATGAGATTTCTAGATTTTCTCTACATTCATTTGGCTGCAAACCAAGTGATATAATTTTCTCGTGGCAGATTTCTAGCCTTTTTCATACTCTTTCAGCTCTGGCTAAAATCTGTAACTGTACATCTGTCAAAAAAACCCACCAAAATCTCAACAAACAACATGGTATCCAAAATCTTTTTTCTATATTGAATAACCACTTATTTGAGGATCAGGGGACTCTGGGGATATATTTCAATGAAGCAGTACAGGCCACAAACACCACCACAGAGTAAATTAACATACAAAAAAAATCATACTATAGATATAGGTTAAAGTTTATAATATAAAGCATAGCCTGAATATAAAACACAGCCTGGAATCAACAAGTGGCATCAAAGAGTTATTTTCAAAGAGTTTAAATATTTGGAACCATGGTTGTTTTCAAGAGGAACGATATTATTATAGCTCCTTTCTTGGTGATTTTCCTCTTGATTGTCTCTCTGAGCTTCCTTTTTTTACTCTGCCCATCATACATTTGCTTCTGGCTTTTCCCATTTTTAACTGATATTTAAATCAAATAATTCCAGTTTAACTTCTCAATTCTCTTTGTATCTTCTTCTGATTCTTTGATTAGGAATTCAGTAGAAAATGCTCACTATTGCAATAAAGAGGAAAAAAAGCAAATTTGGAATAGGGCTTATAGTTCTTCTTGAAAAGCCTACCTCCTCCTTTTCTCCTTTCACTCTGCACCCCCATTATAAAAAGCAAAAATGACAGCAAATGGGCCATTTTTTGACAGAACTTAGGTGGAACAAAATAAGGAGAGAAACAGGGATACTGAGAGTGAAGATTACCAAAGCGGGCAGTACAAAAGGTAAGTATAAAGAAAAGGAAGATGAAGCCCAGGAAGAGGGAAAAAGGGGAAATGCAAAGGAAGAAATTCCGAGGAGGAAAGGAATGTAGAAAATAAAAAGACAAGTGATGTCTCTTTTTTAGTAATTCTTGAGCCACCTGTCTTTGATTCTCAAGGCATCTGCTGTGAAATTATGAAGAAAATTTAACTATCTGCCTTCACTAATTGAATATTTTTAAATTTAAATTTCACTTTCTTTAAGAAGACTGATAAAAAATAGCCAAGCATATCTGTCTGGGAAGGGAGTACACAGTACATTCTCATCAGTTCATCATCCATTAGTATCCCTCTCTGTATTCATCTTTCATCTCCTTGTCTATACCAGCATATTATTTATGTATGTGTCTTTTCAGTCATGCATCCATCAAACACCTATGTGAAGCGGAAGCAGAGGGAAGTCTAAAAGACTGTTTTGAATAAAGCACAAATTATAAAAAGAAGCGTGAAGGTAATTTAAAAAGAAGTCAAATTTAAATGACCTCAGTCAACAGCAACTGATGACCTTTGGTTGACTTTCAATACTGATTATTGCAAATCTTAAATAATATTGATTCCCAATAGTAGCAAGCCTTTGAGAAACTCCTATGCTACCTTCCCCCTACTCCCCCTAATAAGGATACAACAAGATTATATTCCCTATCTCCAGGCCTTTGCAATAGATACCTATGTTGGGAGAAAAGTTTAAATATAGCCTAAGGATTTGCACAAAAGCAAACGGTGACTATGAAGGCAAACTTGGGCTTGTTCCGTTTAAGATAATATTGTTTACTGTTCATGTAGCACTCTTCATGACTGTGGTGCATGATTTGCATGCCTGATTTACCCTGTCGTGTAAAATGATGAATTTGTGCACTAAGGTCTATAAATTGAGCATGACAAGAACAATCCAGAGGCCAGTGCTTACTAAGCCCAGCTTCCCACGCGGCCACTGATGGTATTTGTTCTTAACTCTAGGCCTAACTACCACTGCCAGGGGAACCCATTCTAGTGACAGTCTGCCAATCTAGAAGCTCCTATAAACACAGTTAGATTCTATTTCATTCTATTTTATATAATATTAAAATATACTATTATACGAACCATGGTGGACAAGAAGGTACATCAGAGCCTGCCGTAAATTTATTAAGAAGTTGCCTTTGAGGTGGCCATCACTCAAACTTCTTGGCATAATATTTTCTATAAAATAATTGGAAACAAAACATGGACTCTGAGAAATATTTTCCTGGAAGAAAAAAAAAAAAAACATACCAAATACTATTAATGTATTCCTTCTTTACACATACCTGTGTCATTTAAATTTTGCAGAGTATATATTGCTTATAATTTGAAAATGCAATAAAAAGTTACAGTTGTAAAGGGGTGAACATTACTGTAAATAAATAAATGGATAAATGAGACATTTATCAATTTTATGTGTTTGTTCTACAAGTTCAGAAATAATGTTTTCTTCCTTTGGAGAAATTCACTAAAATAGAAAATTTATTTGAAATTGAGAAGTCTACAGTGTTTAACATCTGAACATGAAATCTGAATGAAGAAAGCTATTTAGCATCCTTCCACTTTTGGCATTTTATGTGGGGAGGAAGCAGTGGGTATTAAATCAAATTTTCCTGCTTAGCAACTTCATCACACCTGAATGACTGGTACAAACTTTGCATTTATGTTCAAAACATTGAGAAACATCCAATCTTGACCATGGACATAGTAAAAATAGGCTCATAATCCTTGTAGGCACCATGCATGATAGATATTTTCCCCATTTTATGGGCTCAAAGAGGTTACAGAGGTTTCATGTCTCCCAGCTAGTTTAGTGGAGTATATCTGACTCCAAAGTCAATGGTCTTTTCTGTCACACCAAGAGCATAATAACTACATAAAAGCACAACTGGCAGTTTGAAAACCAGTTAGCTTACTGATTCTCAGATACACAACAACCATACAGCATAAATCCTTCTTTGCTTTAGTTATACAGTCTTTTTCATGGAGAACTCCTCATTAAGTACGTGGTCCACTGCCTACCCAGATGGGCTGTTGTAGTTAGGAGACATGCACTCTATTCTTAAGACTACTGCTGAGTCATTGTACAGAAATGGAAAAAGTGATCGGAGAACTCCTCATTAAGTACGTGGTCCACTGCCTACCCAGATGGGCTGTTGTAGTTGAGACATGCACTCTATTCTTAAGACTACTGCTGAGTCATTGTACAGAAATGGAAAAAGTGATTTGCCCTTCTTCTACATTGGTTTCCCCATCTGTCACCAGAGATTATGGGCTGTTGTAGTTAGGAGACATGCACTCTATTCTTAAGACTACTGCTGAGTCATTGTACAGAAATGGAAAAAGTGATTTGCCCTTCTTCTACATTGGTTTCCCCATCTGTCACCAGAGATTATATTGTCCTAGTTACCTGGGAGGGATGTTGGGAGCTCTAACAGCTATCCTGTGTAAAGCTCTTCAAGCTTCTTTAAGGAGAGATGCTTTTAAGTACAAAGTGTTAGGTTATCATTGACATTGTTATGAGACACAGTAAAAGCTTAACCACCAGCTGTTTGTTTAAGCATTTTCCCTCTGGATCCCTCAGGCACAATGTCAGTCAGGTGTGGACAAAGCATGGTTTTCAGGCCAAATTTGGCACAGAGGCGCTTCAGAATGACCACGGTTGTCTTCCTCTTCACTGCTGAGGGACATCTCGGGGAGATGAAACACCTCTTTATGTGAAGTCTTTTTCTGATCAGCTACGAAGCTGCTTTGCATGCTGGGATCTATAGTTTTCACACATCACACCTCCCTCTCCAAGACGAAAGTCAAAGTAGTCTGCTCCACTTTATACCTACAGGAAACCGCCCTCATGACCTGTGGAAGCAAGGACGAGTGGTGGAATCATCCCCCTCCATTCTGTCCTTTAAAATAGCACTAATAAAGACTAGAAGGATGAGCAATAGATCCATTGTAACGTTGATGACACTGGCTGGCTCTGAGGCACTTCTCCTGCCATCGTTTAATTACTCCATATTAATGTGTAAATGCAGACAGACACAACCAACGATGAGGTAAGCAGAGAAGGAGCTGCGCTTATTTAGTTAATAATTAATTACTAGAAAATTTCAACAGTGGGACATTAACCACTTGCCCTTTTAAATGGTAATAAATAGCAGACATATGTCTAATTAAGGAGCTGTAAATGCTTTGGAGGAGCTGAATGGAAGGAGAAAGATGTTTATTTACAGAGCTATACTGAAAGAAGAGAGAATTATTGGCACGTTTAAAGCCTGCTCTCCTGGTAGGTGTCTGCTCAGATTTCTAACTCTGTCTCCTCTGCCAGGGCATTTCTCACTGATGCTCGTGCCAGGGTGAAGAGGACTCAGATTTCTTAAGCAGTATCTTTCAGGAAAACTCCCTTAGTGGACCTCAGACAAATCTCACTTTCCCATCCTTTCTGAGTTTTCATCATCAGGATACAATTTTCACCATATTAAGACAATTTCTATTGCTTTTGTTAAATCTCTAAATAGCACCTAAATCATAACGCTACTTAGCACCCTTAATAGACACTTATACAGCATAGGAAGAACAATTTTTTTAAGACTCTTGGCTCACACCAATAGAGGCTTAGTTAAATACTGAAATGCAAAGAGAGCTCAAAAAAGGGGGGTTTGAACAAAGACCTCCGTTGCTATGTTCTTCTAATGACTGAGGAAGCTGAAGGACACTGCAGAGCAGAAGGATTGGCATTAGTGGAAGCTCTTTGAATCTTCCTCCCTCAACTGCTGAAATCTGCCTCTAAATGTAACTTCCAGTTTGTAAAATCATTATAGGATTACTGTATTAGTCAGTTTTTCTGATCTTGGCACAAGCTTCCTTTGCTTTCTTCTACTTCCAGCTTCTGTTTTGAAACACCACTTTAACTGCTTTTCTTACCAAAACTTCTCAAAGCAAAATTCTGGTTACAGAAAAATGACAGATGATCAGATAAGTGCACAATGGTTGTCATTCAGTCCATCCCAGGAATTTTGTGCCAACCCCCTATCCAGGTCACCTTTTCTCTCTTCACTCCCCACACCCAAGGCTGGTAACTTGCCAGGAGCAATACAGTTGTCTCTAGCCTTCTCTCTTCTGGTCTAACTTGTGCTTCCAAAGCATGAGCAGCAAATATTATATAATGACTTTCTCAGTTTATCACAGGGCCTTCCTTCTTGCAGTGATTGCCCCTCCCCTATTGCAGCTCTATCCCTCCAAGCATTAGGTGGCTGTCAGTAGGATTATATTACTGAGACCATTATTATCACTAAGTCTACTCCCCTGAAGCTATTGTTCATACATGATTATACTACCCAGTAGCCAGAACAGAGATGAAAACATAAAAAACTAATAGGGAGGCAAGGCAATAGATTAGATTAAGTTAAAAAGATCCACTCTCTGGGAAGAGTCACAGAGGGTTCTCCTGGCTCTGCCTGTCCAGAATTCCCTGTAGAAATACATATTGCAGACTCCCACATCAAGGGCATTGCAAATACTTGCTTTGCTGAAAACTGGCTCTACATCTCTGGCAACTCACTTAAACTCTCTTCCTCCTTTATAGAAAATGTTCTGAGAAACCAAGGACCTAGCTAAATGAGTAACAGGTTTTTAATGAGAACATAAGCCATCTATCTGCAAATACTTGCTTTGCTGAAAACTGGCTCTACATCTCTGGCAACTCACTTAAACTCTCTTCCTCCTTTATAGAAAATGTTTTGAGAAACCAAGGACCTAGCTAAATGAGTAACAGGTTTTTAATGAGAACATAAGCCATCTATCAAGCAAGAATTAAACACGTGCTGACAGAAAATGCCTAGTTTAGAAGCATCTTCATAAATCACTAATTACACTGCAATTTGGGTTTGGGTCAAGAGAAGCAGTCACATCAACAATCTAGGGAAAAACTAATCCCCAAATTAAAAAAAGAATGCATATGGGATTTTATCAAGTCATTATTTAACACTACTATAGTTTGATGGCTTTCTAAACCTAAGAATCAAACAGAAAACGAGACTCCTTTATGTTTCCCTACATAAAGCAACAAACCTGGATATAAATCTGAGTGCAAGCATTTAATACAGTATTGGTGAGAAGGTAGAAATTCACTCCTTGAAGTAAATACTAATTTTTCCCCCATTTTCCACATAGGAAAAATTAAAGAAGATGAACACTCAGGGTTGTTCACCATCAGCATTTGACTACAACAGTGATTCTCAAAATGTGGTCCCCCAGACAAACCCCATCAACTTCAACTGGGAACTTGTTTGTATGTAAATTATTGGGCTCCACCCAGCAATTCTCCATATGATTCTTATGAAAGCTAAAGTTTGAGAATCATTGGTCTCTAATGATGTCAATAACCCTCTGGCTATTCCCATTAAAACCACCAGTTCCTAAAAACGACAACAACAAAAACCCTCAAGTTAATTATGCACTTTTGGGAAAAAGCATAATTTTGGTGGAGATCATATAATATTAGAAATACAAAATATCATATTTCTGTATTTTAACAAAATAAATAAACTCAGTTTTTCCAAAAAATAAATGACTTACTTGAAAATCCTTAAGAGCACTTAAATCATTAATAAAATATTATTAAAAACCAAAGAAACACTTCCTCACTTATTGATCACCACCTTTATGTTACGCACCATCCTAGTCTTTACAGACACTCCTCAGTTTACAATAGGGTTACGTCCCAATAAACGCATCATAAGCTAAAAATATTGGAAGCCAAAAATGCCATCAATACACCTAGCCTACCAAACATCAAAGTTTAGCCCAACCTACCTTGAACAGGCTCAGAATACTCACACTAGCCTACAGTTGGGAAAAACCATCTAACACAAAGCCTATTTTATAATAAAGTGTTGAATATCTCATGTAATTTATTGAGTACTGTACTGAATGTGAAAAACAGAATGCTTGTATGGTTACTTGAAGTATACTATCTACTGAAGGAGTATGGCTTTCACACCATCCTAAAGTCAAAAAATCCTAAGTCCAACCGTCATAAGTGAGGACTGTCTATAACCCTTAAAATATTTATACGAGATATTCAAATGCTCTCCCCATATGTTTTTGTCCCCTCTTACTTGCTTGCCATAAAGGATAGAGAGTTTTAATAATATATGAGATATTCTGATTGTTCAGAGCCTAGACATTCACTGAACCAAATGAGTCAGTCACCATGAACAAGGTCACTATACTTTAAATTGGATCAGCACCAATATCCTGCACTTTTCATCCGCTGGTCCCTGTATCCACGTAGCAAGCAGAGAGAGGCCACTCTGCACCAAAGGGTGCAAATTATCCACCGAAAAAATCTCAGACATCAATTAGTTTAGGGTATCCTGGGTACAATACACACAGAGAAAAAGCCAAGAGAAAAAGTGTCCAATGACAGAGGCAAAGGCCTCCCTAGCAAACTGGTGGCTCCACAGAGTGTGTGGAAAGGACAAAGAAGCTGAAAACAGTCACTTGCTACTCTCACAGAAAATTAAAAAAAAAAAAAGCATAGAAAACTGCTCTTAGAAATCAGTTCTTTTTGTTCTTTTATGCTGCGTGCATGTCTCTAATAGTTAATCAATTCTAATGAGGTGGAAAAGGAAGGAGGTAGGGAAGGGAGCTGGTAGAAAACATTCAATTGAAGGAACAGACATTATTCTTTTTAAAGAGACCTTCCTTCATCTTAAGCGAAATGTTGTACACTGCCACATCATCACACCAATTTTCATTTTGGGGAATTTTTATTTTGGGGGGAGTAAATTTTATACCTCATCTGGGGATAATTATCCCTGTTAGATACAGGCATAGTGAGAGCAGAAAAGATAGAAGTCTTCACTATGGGGGGAAAAAAAAGCCATCAGAATCTCTACCTTTCCCTAAAATAACCCCTATTCCTTCAGTAGCAAGTTTCTTAAAATGCCCTACCCTACAGTGCAGTGGATTTCAATAATGCATCCATCCTCCATGGTTTACTACACAATTCCTTCAGCATATCACAATCCTGTCCAGCCTGTGACTTCCAGTTTGTTCATTCACTCATTCATTCAACCATTTATTCATTCTTCATCAGACATATACTGAAAATATAGTCCTGACCTCAAAGATCTTACATCTCACCAATCTGAAGCAGACAGAGCAATCATCCCACCTTGGGATAATTCTCATCTCAGTGGGAATTATCTCATCCCACCTTGGGATAATTCTCATCTCAGTGGGAATTATCTCATCCCACCTTGGGATAATTCTCATCTCAGTGGGAATTATCTCATCCCACCTTGGGATAATTCTCATCTCAGTGGGAATTATCTCATCCCACCTTGGGATAATTCTCATCTCAGTGGGAATTATCTCATCCCACCTTGGGATAATTCTCATCTCAGTGGGAATTATCTCATCCCACCTTGGGATAATTCTCATCTCAGTGGGAATTATCTCATCCCACCTTGGGATAATTCTCATCTCAGTGGGAATTATCTCATCCCACCTTGGGATAATTCTCATCTCAGTGGGAATTATCTCATCCCACCTTGGGATAATTCTCATCTCAGTGGGAATTATATTTCAGCTAAAATTCATCTAACTCATAAGAAAGCCTGACTGGAATATTTTGTGCCACAAGGAGTTGGGGTCTGGGAGGAATCAAAACTAGTGTTGTTGTATCTTTTTTATTGTCTCACAGAAATTCTACTATGCATTCTGCTATGGTCACCTATGAAAGTCGTCAGAATCAAAATGGAGTCACTTTTGTTCAAAAAAAAAAATTCTGAAAAATAGAGCTGGGGAAGGCCATGAAGGGAGGGTTCTCATGCATAAATTCCCAATAACAAGAACTATCACAAAAGACTCTGCAAAAACAACAACCTTGCACAGAGGTCATCACAACCTTATGCAAAAAATACTTCTGCAAGGATTTCTGCCCAGCAACTGTCTGTCTAACCTCAGACTGGCCCCACCCTTATTATTGATCATTGTAGCCAAGGATAATTATCTCACAATAATTATGTAATCCTCTGAATTTTTCTTTTAAAAACCTGTCTTCCTTTACTTCCCTGAATGCTCACATAATTAACTATGGTATGCATATTCCCATTGCAATGCCCAGTCCCAAATAAATATTTTCTTTTTGAGAGCCTCTCTCTCTGTGTATAATTTAGGTTGACACACCATGCTCGACTCTTTACATATGCACTGCTATTTACTTCCCACATTTTTGTAAGCAGTAGTGACCAAGTGGTCACAATTGCCCACTTCTTACCTTCTACTTTGTCTTGACCAAACTTTATTCAGGCTTCTCTCTTTCCTGTTGGTCCCTTAACTGCTTGCCCCCAAGCCTGAGCAAGTACTAAAAAAGTGGAACGTGTCCCCTTATCAGTTTCTCCTGGCAGTCAGCTGACATGTCAGACTCCATTGGTCATTTTGCCTTGCTTGTTCAGCTTCCTCTCCAAAGATTCTGCTTATCTCTGCTTGCCCCTCCTTTACACTATAAAAGCAAAACTTTTTTCTGATTGATTTGGAGATGATTGCAGATTTCTGAGATCAGAGCATTCTCCCTATTGCAGTAGTCTTTCTTTCTAATTAAAGCCTCTTCCTATCTAAGTCCAGGTTTGTTTTTATTTGACAATAGTTATTATTATGACCATTTTACAGATTAAGAAAGTGAGGTTCATAGAGGTGGCTTGAGGTCATATGAGGTCATATGTGGTAGAGTAGGGATTTGTAGATAGGTTTGTCCCCAAAATGGTTTCTGGACAAGGTAAAGATAATTATTTCCTGCTTCACAATATTCCACAAATTTCTAGTCCAAAACGACAAAGTTCAGAGGACAGAGTTAAATCTGCTATAATACAGATCTGTTGACAATCAGGCTTGAGACCAAGAGATAGGTTCCTTGATGCTTTTCAATATGCACAAAAAGTGGTTGGAAGTAGGGGGGATTGTTGTCTTTGGTACTGTGGCCAGAAGTGTTATCCAGATTGTCTTAATTTCCTTGTTTTATCTTGGAAAAAGAGCTGACATGTCCTCAAGTTAGGTGTATAGATGATTACTGCAGACTGGCGTGGTGCAGGCATCTGAAACTTCCTACAGGTAAAGCATAAATTCATAGCATCATAATAAATAATAATAATAATGCTTTACCCTTTGTGCTGCATTGTAATGCTGCTGATATTGAATTAACATAGGCCCTTGCAGAGAATGCAAATAAAAGACTCTGGAATATGTGCACATCAACTGGGCTTTGGGCAAAGGATGAAGTGAGAAGCTGTCAGGGGGAAGACAGACAGGTGGTATAGTTGGGGATGGGGGTGAAAGGAGCAGGGCTAGAGCAAATGTACTCTGTAAATGTTATAAACTTTAAAATAAAGTGTTTATTCCAATTCAAACATTTTCCTTAAAGTGATGACATTCATAAAGGCTTCCCTGTATATTCTTACAATTCTAACATTAACATAGAAATCATACATAAATTCAAAGATGCAGAGTTATTATTCATATGAGTTTTATTTCCATAGATTAAAACTTTATTCTGCAAAACCAAGGTAGTGTGGGAAATGGTTCTGGACCATTTGCCTTCAGTCAGCATTACTGAAATAAATGATTCAACAAGCACTAATTGAGCACTTCTGTGTTCCTGTTAAGCACATTTAACTGCTCACTTTCCAAGCTAGGCATTGCCTTACCTGGTGGGGGCCTACATGCATTTTGACCCAGGACTGGAAAAGGAGTAAGGCATTTTGACTCACAGTTGTAGTAACACATAAATGCAAAATACGGGGTTTGAAGAACACACCATAATTCGAGCTGGAGTAAATCGAAAAGCCAGATCACCAGTTTGAGATATTACAATTGGAAAGAGCATGAGGTAAAGAAGCAAAATGGAGATAAGAACACAATGGAGTTGGTAAGTCTGGTTAGTCAGCTGGAATACAGCTGGCCTACTACCTCAAATATGCCACCTTTTTTCTGCACATACCGACCTCTGGAATGCTCCTCTCCTTGCACTTTTGGTAAATACCTAGCCATCCTTCAAGGCCCTGGACAAACCTAATGTCTTACATGAAAACTCCCCTGGTATCCTCCTGCTTCTGTAGTACATGGCACTTGGTTATGGGGCTATGGAGCTTATCACACAGCTGACTGTGATCTATCTACCTTATGGCTCCCTTGCTAAGTAGAAGGCATGTCCCTGAGGGCAGAGATATTTTTTTTCCATCTTTGTGGTCTCAACATTTAGCAAGTGTATTAATAATAAATAATACATATTGTTAAATAGAATAGAAGGAGAGAAGAAAGAATGAAGAGAGAAAAGGCAAGAAGGAAGGAAAAACGGGAAGGGGTGGAGAGAGAAAGGCAAAAAGGATGAAGGGAGAGAAGAAGGCAGGGAGGAAAAGTGAAAGAATGAAGAAATCTCTGTTTTCTACCCTCACATTTGAATATGTCTTGCAATTTATTTGCTTTACTCTATTTGTTTTTAAAATTCTATTTAATCTCTCATATTTTACTCACCATGAAAATGTACATCCTTCAATTCTTGAACGTCAGGAGGCAAAAACGTACATGTGTGTTTAGCTCATGCTTGTGTGTGTGTGTGTGTGTGTGTGTGTGTGTTGGCTCAACAAAAACTCAGAGGAAAGACATTTTTATTCTGAACACCTAAACACCATACAGTAGGACCAGAAGCTGGCCTTTCACTACAGTGGATTTCAAAGCAGAGGTAGGCACGCTGGGTTTTAATTTCCTCCTCCTCAAAAGGAAGGGATTCTATTGCACACTTAATAGTGTTCTTCTGGGCCAGCCCCAGCCCCGTGGAATCCCATTTGAGATGGAGCCAAGGGGCTGTGCTATCCACGCTGGTGCTGGCTACACCAGAGTGATAGCAGAGATTAATCAATACAAGACAGCATCTGTCAGGATATTGAGTTTGGCTCTTGTTATCAGCTGCCTGCACTTCAGGGGCTGTGTAATATTCAATTTGATTATCTCTCACCTGCAAAGAGTAAGTTTCTCCCTTTGCTTAAAAATCACTGGTACTAGCTGAAGAGGAATCGATCCGCTGGAGAAAATGCTGACAAGAAAAACGCAAATCAGAAATAGGACAAGGGGATGAGAAAGAACGGGAAAGAGAGTTTGGCTTACATCCTGGCCTTTCTTTTTTCTTTCTTTTTTTTTTTTTTAACCAACTGTCTTGGCTTCCTGTTCCTCTAAGGGAAAGAGCCTCTTTGTTTCACTTGTCAGTCGTGATTATGGTAAATAAATGATGACAAGAGGGTAGCACAACTCTTTTATGTTTCTTTGAGATTCCATTAGTAAAAACAGCTTTGCTCTGTCTGTAAGTATTAGTTCCCAGGCCCTGCAGGCCTTGATTTCCTGCTGGAGGGGACATAGAAGGTGCCTGCACCACTTTTGTACATTGGAGAGGAAATTTGATTATGGTAAATAAATGATGACAAGAGGGCAGCACAACTCTTTTATGTTTCTTTGAGATTCCATTAGTAAAAACAGCTTTGCTCTGTCTGTAAATATTAGTTCCCAGGCCCTGCAGGCCTCGATTTCCTGCTGGAGGGGACATAGAAGGTGCCTGCACCACTTTTGTACATTGGAGAGGAAATTTTTACATTCTAGAGAGACAGGAATGACAAGTATGAGACTAAATACAGTGGCTTTAATATCCTAAACTCCCTTGAGTTATTACTGATGCAATCTTGAAAAGTTGTGCCACCTTTAAAGCATTTGTTTCACAAATATGTGTTTATTCTCTCTTTCCCTTTTACTGATATCTGCATTTTCACTTGGCCATTTTCCTGTGCAACCACAGTGTTGTGCCACCTTTAAAGCATTTGTTTCACAAATATGTGTTTATTCTCTTTCCCTTTTACTGATATCTGCATTTTCACTTGGCCATTTTCCTGTGCAACCACAGTGGAGCCAATGTATTTCTATGCCATTTATGTTTATTTTAAAGTACAACTCTTTCTTCCACTACACTGTAAAGCTTCCCAATCTAACCTTTAGAATTGATTTCACTCATGAAACTTGGTTACCTATCTTAGGGTTCTAGAAGAAAAGGTTCATGAGATACCTGAATGTCATCTCAAATTTAGCACTTAGTAGGTTTAAAAACTGAGTTCATCAACCTTCCCTCACCAAAAATATTCACTTTTTCTTTTCTTTCTTTTTTTTTTTTTTCTGGCAGCTGGTTGCTATGGGATCTGAACTCTTGACCTTGATGTCTCCCTTTTCTTAATTCTCTTATTTTCAAGCTTGAAACTTCAGTGATATCTTTGACTCCTCAACTCACCCTTGTCATATTAAGCCAACTAACCACAAATTATTTTTGATTATTTCTTCAAAATATTTCTTGTGTCATTTTATTCATTTTTGGTGGTGTCACTCATTATTCTAGCTTATCCTTTCATGTCATCAAACACATACCACAATAATAAGCTTCTAGAGGATGTCCTTACTGCCAGCCTTTGCTCACCTTCAAACTATCCCGTAGGCCATCACTGTATCAATGTGAGTTATCAAATCATTTTTCTCCTTGCCTGATAAGGTCAAAATTAAATTTGGACAACTAAACCTGGTATTCAAGGCAGCTCACAAATAATCTTTGTCTACATTTCCAGATATATCTACCTTGATTCTCTTAGCAATCTTTGCACTTGTTCAGGCAAAGAGTCACCATTTCCTAAAATCAGCTTGAGGGTTCCCAGATGCACCCCTTTGCTCAAACTCACACACATGCTATGCTTCATCCAAATCAATTCACTCCTAATTCCCTAAATTCTTCATATACCTTTATGTGTCTCTACCTTTGCACATGCTATTTCCTCTTCCTGAAAAACCTATCCTTCTAACCATCATGGGTAAACTCTTACTTGAATGTTAAAGACTCATTATTGATGTCACCTATTTTAGAAGTGTTCTCCCTTGTCTCCCATTCTCAGTAGGTAACTCATGTATATTTTCCAAAGGCACCCTATGTTTTCTTCCACTGTTGCATTATACCTGTTGGTAAATGAATGGGTAAATGAAACTGTTCTATGTGGACATCCCCATCTTTCTATTCTTGCCAAGTCTGTATAGAATAATTCTCATCCTCTTTCAAACTCTTCATTTGCTTCATATCTTTCAAGCCTTTTCTGACCATCCTAGTTTAACATGATTTTTCTTTTTTTGAATTCCCAAAATGTTTATTCAGTAAACCATTTACTGCTTTTATTTGGAAGTTACAGTAATTAGATTATTTCTTGTGTTTCTAGAAAGTTTGGAAATAGGTTATTGAGATTTTCAATAATATTGTTTTTAGAATTGTTTAATTTTATTTTTTAGAAAATAGGTGCTCTGGGTTTTAAGTCTAGACAGTGGTACTAGGAACCCAAGGGAGAAAAGTAAGAGCAGAGTGGGTAAAGATTCATGGTGTGAAGACAAGGAAAATCTAAAAAAACACTTACTTGGGAGTAAAGCAGTAATCTTAAAAGAAAAAATCCAGAACAGTCGTCAATAGGAGCAAGGCAGACTAATAGAAACCCAGGTGTATAAGTTAACAGAGTAGAGACAAAAAAATGTCAAGGCAATATAAGCCAATTTGCACCATAATAGGCACTGTAAGTCACTTACTGTCCAACATGCAGATGGATATAGTTAGTACTCATCTACTTGTATTGGCCATTTAAAAAATTAGAGCAAAGCATTTTGGACATACAATCAAACAAGTAGTAATATATTTATCATAATGCCTTTATAAAAATAACTCATATGTCAGCTTCTTTTGGCTTAGAAATTCTAATTTGCTTCACTTTGCTCTTATAACATTTAAAAGTGACACTGTACCTATTCTTGCTGAATGCTAAGGCATATATATCATTCTCACATTAAAAGCTTTTTGAGAGTGGAAAAGGACTTCATATCTATCCAAGCTTAGCACAGAGCTATCTATCCAAAGTTGATACTAAGTGAGAAGACCATATCTTGTATATCTTTTAGAAATGCAGGCAGTAACAGGAATGGAGTACTATAAATTTCAGGCATCCAATGGCAATGACTAATCTAAAGACAAACTAATAGATCTCAGTTTTTATGGACCACTGTTCTCTCCTGAAATACAGCAGTTTAAAAATAAGTAAATCGGCAAAGATGCCAAAGCAATTCTACAGGGAAAGTACAGTCTTTTCAACAAATGGTACTGGACTAATTGGATATACATGTTGAAAAAATACAAATTTAAAACCTACTTTATATCATTCATAGAAATTAATGAAAAATGGATCATAAGCCTAAATGTAAGAGCTAAAACTATAAAAATTTTAGAAAAATAAAACTTAAGAGTAAATCTTTATAACTTTGGGCTAGGCAAAAATAAATCTTAGATACAATACCACAAGCACAATTGGTAAAAGAAAAGCTTAATAAATTGAACTTCATCAAAATTAAAAACTTTAGGGCCGAGCCCGTGGCGCACTCGGGAGGGTGCGGCGCTGGGAGCGCAGCAGCGCACCCGCCGCGGGTTCGGATCCTATATAGGGATGACCAGTGCGCTCACAGTGCTTACTGGCTGAGTGTGGTGCGGCCGGTCTCAAAAAGGACAAAAAAAAAAAAAAAAAAATTAAAAACTTTAGTACTTAAAAAAAAAAAAAAGAAAAGATAAGCCATATACTGGGAGATAAACGACTTGTGTGCAGAATACATAAATAATTTTCACAATTCATTAATAAGAAACAACATTCTAATAAAAATGAGTCAAAACATTTGAATAACATGTTACCAAAAAAGATACACAAATTGCTGATAAGTGCAAGAAAAGATGCTCAACATTAGGTATTAGGTAAGTGTACGTTAAATCCACAATGAGATATCAATATACACCTGCTTGAATGGCTGTACCAAAAAGACAGCAATAAGTGTTGAGAAGGATATGGAGAAACTGGAACTGATGGTGGGAACACTGCTGTTTGTGGAGTATACTAACATTTATAAAGCAAATGTATTTCACAGGACCTAGTTTCCAAAGCCCTCTAGTTTCAAGTATAACTTAACTTTTTTAAATTACATATAGAAATTTTAAGCTTGAAAAAGACAGGAAACTTTCCCTAGGCTAAAGTCTCTGATGTAGATAAAGAATTGTAATACAGCAAAATTTCGGGCTCAAGGACAGACTTCCTTGGAGCAGGTTAACCTAAAGTTACTTTTTTGTTATGTAAAAATACTGAGAAAACTGCCATAGGAAAAGACAGTATTTGCTAAAACAAGCTTTTGTTGGTGGATCAACTTAACCTTTTGCAAATTGTATTACAGAATGTCACTTTGCTATTTCACTGATATTACCAGCCTCTATTGTTAAACTATACTTAGCCATAACTCCACCTATGTTCCCTTTCTGTAATTTTCTGGCCTGGAGAATAAATACTGAGAAAGAACCCTGGCCTGGTGTTAATTTCCTGAGAAGGAATGCGTCTCTCTTGAGGGTTCTGGGAAATCAACCCCTTCAGGGTTTCTCACTGCTCACAAGAAATGGGCTTTGAGTAATCCTTTGCGTCTCCATCACCCAGGGGAAGAGAGGTGACAAAAGAGGGTGCAACAACTGTTGGGAATGAAAAATGGTGTAACTGGTCGGTGATGGGTCATAATAATCAAATACATTGTATATTGACAAAATAAAAATTTAACGAAAAAAAAAAAGAAAAATGGTGTAACTGGTCGGTGATGGGTCATAATAATCAAATACATTGTATATTGACAAAATAAAAATTTAACGAAAAAAAAAAAAGAAAAATGGTGTAACTGTTTTTCCAAACACTAAAGCGGTTTTGAAAAAATTAAAAATAAATATACAGTACAAATGCAGCATTCCAATTCTAAGTATCTACACAAGAGAAATGAAAATGTATGTTCACACAAAGAATTGACCACAAGTGTCCATAGCAACATTGCTCATAATATACCCGAAATGGATATAATACTTCTGTTTATTAAATGGTGAATGGTTAAACATAATATAGCATAGCTACACAATGCAATACTAGTCAGTAAAAACATAAAAACAAACTGCTAATACATGCTACAATATGGATGAAGCTCAAATACATTATGCTATGTGAAAGCAGCCAGATGCAAAAGACCACATATTATGAGATCCCATTTATTTGAAATGTCTTGGAAATTCAAATATGTAGAAATTCAAAGTAGGCAGGTGGTTGCCCAAAGTTTGGGGTGGAAATGGGGATTGATTAAAAATGGGCATGAAGGATATTTTGGAAATGATGAAAATGTTCTAAAACTAGATAGTGATGGTAGTCACATGACTCTGTACATTTATTAATAATCATTGAAATTACTATTTTACATAGGTGAATTTTATGATCTATGTTATATTCCTCATTAAAATTGCTAAAAATGAATAAATAGTGCTTATAATCTTGCCTAAGCAGTTTTTCAGTCCCAGCTGCAATACCATCCCTTCAGAGAGTCCTTAGTTGGATACTTTATCCAAAGTATCTGCTTCATACTTTATGTCATTATATACTATTTATTTCCAATTTTAGCACTTACTGCAAGCTGTGACCACCTAATTTATGTACTGGCATACTAGTTCATTGTCTTTCTCCTCAATTGGAATGTAAGCCCCTGAAGGTAATGACTTTATTTCTCTCATTTACCATTTTATTCCTACAACTTAGCACAGTGCCTGGCACAAAGACATGTTTAACAACCATTTGTCAAACATATGAATAAATAAATGAATAAGTGAACAGATAAATGGCTGAATAAATGGCTAAGCCATATTTGCTAAGCAAATTAGTTTCACGTATCTTTAGGAGACAGAACACAATTTTCCATTTTGAGAGGAGGGAAAAACTGTAAGAGAAGAGAAGTGGTGTTTCCTCATGATCAGGAAAGTGGAATCCCTTCCCAGATCAGGCACTGAGACTTCTACTCCCAAAGAGAACATGCTGCCAGAACTGAGTACAGCCAACTTCCACCTCTCTTTTTCTTTAACTATCCCATTAACAAAGTTGTTTTCTCTAGGGTCTAGATCCAATGAAGAGCCAGGGCAGGAGAGAAGAGAACACTGAGAGAGAGCAAAGTTAAAGACATTTGTGCACATTCCTCTGGGGGATAGAGAAAGCTTCATTGGCATTCCTCCCCCTCCTTCTCTACACCCCTCCATTCCCCCACCTCCTAAACTTCGTTGCAGAAAGTATCAGGACAAAGAAGCACCCAGTATTCAGCTCAGGAACAGAAAATAAATACACTTGGAATACTCCATGGTCCCAGGCTGAATACAAAGCAGTGATTCAACAGGGAAGCTACAGCCTCAATGAGAACAAGACCACATCTTAATGTTCTCAAACTCTTTCCCTCTCCTGGGTTGTTTCCCACAATTGCAGTTTAAATGTGATAGTAAGTGAAAGAAGAAAAGGGAAGAGGGAATGGACTTATAAACAATATTGCACAAAGAAAAGAAGAATATAACAAAATCAAAAAGAAAAAATCAGTTTTTTAAAAAATGTAAGACAAGAATGAACTAGGACCTAAAACATAGAAAGGGAATAGGGAGAGAAAAATAAGTAATGCACCTTACTGGTTAGTTCAGAATGAACCAGGGAGTCTGTTTCACTCATGTCCTGTGGCCCTTTGACTTCAATTATTTTGTCAAAAACTCCGAGCTTCATTTCCAGTGTAGATGGTAGGAATAATGGGCATGTCTTCCTTTCCTTCTTCACTAGGTTCTGCTGAGGACTAATTAGGCAACGTATATGACATGTCTTTAGAACTTTAGAGTGCTAGATAAACAGAAGGCTTTTTTGAAGTGGCTGTACATGGCTGGTGCTGAATAAACATTAAATCACACTCAAGTTCTGAGGCTGAGCAAGGGAAAGCAGTTTACAGTTCATTGGGGAAAGATTTAAATTTCATTCCAGCATTGCTAAGCTAGTGACGAAACACTGCTAATTTTCCATAGTCCTACCTTTTCCAGGGGGCAATTATCTGTGAGGGAAAAAATCAGATATAGCTCTTACTAATGAAAGCTAAATGTTTTATAATCAAATAAGGGTCATAGGTTGACACAGAGTATAGCAGTACATGGGTAAAAAGTGGAATTCAGATAGGTATGAGACACAAATTATGAAGGATATTTTTAGGTCTTACAGAGTCTCAGTTTTGCACAGGACAACAGAGGAAATAGCATGAATTGAATATCATGTTATTTACCCAATAAAATCTACAGATCTAGTAAGTCAAATGCCCTAGTAAGAATCTTGGAAAGCCAGGCTTTCCATCCTTATGATTGATGGAGCTCTGTATGCAGAAAATAAGGCTGGATGCCAGGTTAATACTCTACATATTAAGAAAACTTTGGGGAGTGTGCCATTTTATTATAATTTCATTTCTTATGCATGCAGACTTCCATTTTTCTTTCCTTTCAACTAAATTAAATACTGTAAATCACAGTATTATTGATAGAAAGGAGGTATCTGCATTACGCTTGAAAATGCTATCCACGAGAGGCCAATTTCACTCATGAAGAAAAGAGAGTGGAGTTTGCCAAGCCAAATAAATTGCCTACTGTGGGCAGACTGGCATTTAGACCCAGTGGTGACTCTAGATGTCTAAATCATAAAGCTTTTGCCAAGTTGGTGGAGTTTGGATTTGTTGTCCCCTCCAAAACTCATGTGGAAATTTGATCTCCAATGTGGCAGTGTTGGAAATTGATTGAGTCATGGGGACAGATCCCTCATGAATGGATTAATGCTCTCCCTGGGGGAGGGGGGATTAATGAGTCAGTTCTCGCTCTATTAGTTCCTGCGAGAGCTCGTTGCTTAAAAAGACCCTGGCACCTTCTCTCTCTCTCTCTTGCTTCCTCTCGCCATGTGATCTGTTTGTACCCACCGGTTGTCTACCACTTTCCGCCATGAGTAGAAGCAGCCTGAGGCCCGTGCCAGATGCAGCTGTCCCAGAATCGTAAGCCAAATAAACCTCTCTTCTTTATAAATTACCCAGTCTCAGGTAATTCTGTTATAGCAACACAAAACGGACTAAAACACAAGTCATCAACTCTGAGAATGCAATTATCACCCAAAATCAGTATGAAAGTAATTTCAAAAGAATTGCTCACCTTTGATATTTTATTGACCCTACAGGTTCTCACCACCCCATATTTACTTATGACAAGGGAAAAATAGATATCCTATAGTCACCCCTTACCTTTGGCCATATATGAGCTATAGAATGGGGCACAGCGACAAATATATATGCTTCATTCTGTATCTACCATTAAAAGAAATAATTGAGCATCTGCTATCTATCAGCCCTGGACCAGGCAATATGCAGGATATAGTAGACAAGGCTTAGTGGAAATAGCACCAAATAGGACTCTCTGCTAATAACACATTGTTTGATCACAGGAAAGTCATTTATTTTCCCTGGAGTTTTATTTCGTCTTCTTTAAAATGTAGATAATGTGATATACTTGCTAAGTATATCAATACAAGTATTGATTGAGAGGTTACCCAGACCAAGGTACTCGTGTGGTCTCCAACTTTCCTTAATTCTATGATTTAGGGAACTTGCAATCTAGTTAACAACACAGAGCTAAAATGCAGAAAACTATTAACAAACATGAAAGCACTAAATTGTTTGAAACTGCCTAGAAGTCCATAAATAAATAAATAAATCAGAGAGGAAAATAATAAATTAAGGATGGAATAATAAATGGTTTCTTAGAGGAGGGTAGGCTTAAGGTGAGTAAAATTTAGTTAAAAATAAATCATGCATGCTGANAAACTATTAACAAACATGAAAGCACTAAATTGTTTGAAACTGCCTAGAAGTCCATAAATAAATAAATAAATCAGAGAGGAAAATAATAAATTAAGGATGGAATAATAAATGGTTTCTTAGAGGAGGGTAGGCTTAAGGTGAGTAAAATTTAGTTAAAAATAAATCATGCATGCTGAAGGAAAACAAAACATTAATATACACAAAACGAAAGCTAGGGATGGAGTATCAAAATATTCCTAACAAAAAGAGAGGATAAGCATTAGCGAGATACTCTAAGTCCTGACGGTGCTTTGAAATTAGGCTGATGAGACATAGACTGGAGGCCAATTCTAGTTTACTGAGCAAGGAAGAAAAACTCATGAAAAGCTACGTTTGAAGAAGAATGCAAACAGTGGTGAAATCTAACAGGCTAGATTATAAGTTCTATTGTATTCACTATGCGTTGCCAGCACCCAATGCAGTGCCTAACAAAAAGTAAGAGCTCAACACATGAAAACGCTGAAGTAAGTAATATAGTCAGGCACTGATAAGGATTTGGAAAAGAGTGATGGCAGTGGGAATAAAGAAGTCCCATTACTTAGAGACAGCTCATTAAATTTACCAAGTATAGAGAAAAATAAAAGCAAAATAATAATAATAAAACCCTAACAGCACTGCGGCACAACTGGGAAACCCAGTCTCAAATGCAAATACATCTTTTGTGACTGCCTGTGTCTTCTCTCTTTGTTCTGAACCCTGGAGCCATCATCTCACCATATTTCCTAACTTTGCACCAACACAGTGCCGTCAGTGGCACAATAACGTTGTATCTCATGGTAAAGAATTATGTGCCAAAGTAGTCTACAGTATGGCAGGTGTAATTATTATTATCAATCTGCCTAGAGGTAAAGAAGTGTGTCAAGAAGCTTGAAAACAAAGCGCTTCCGGGGATTTTCTAGGACGACACAATCTGAAATTGGTTTACTCTGTTTATTGTGCCCTTACTTCTTTATTGAAATGCCTGCCTTCCTTTCCATTCACTCTGTCCACATTCAAGTTTCACTGAAACCCGTAAGATTCAGCTTTCTCATTAAAAATGTCCATAGTAACACATCAGCCCAAAGCAATTTGTGAATAGCCATGTGAACCACAATTAGGATCACACTGCTTTCATTGTTACTTAATTTTCCATTTGTACAAGTTCCCTAGGAGACTAGAACAAGTGTGGATCCAGATTTTTGTGGAACCTGAAATTTATGCAATATAAAGTCTTTCTAGAAAAAAAAATAACAAAATGGTAAATAAATATTAGAGATATTTAGAGATAAAGCTTCAGAATGGCCCATGCAAGTAAGAAGACACAAAACTCAAGCTTCCCTGTAAAACTTCCCCTTTATGTTGAACGTGTATTTAATTTCCACAGAGTGTGCAGCACAGGGTAATGCATACTAACCACCCATGTTGCAATCTTTCCCTTGGCAATTTCATCTCAACTCATAGTCTAAACTAACCCCGAAGAGGAAAACTACTGGTGCTCACATGTAACTCAGAGCTTTTTCTGAACACTAGGTCCTCAGAGTCACTCCTCTGTGGTCTACTCTTCCTGAATACTTGATGACCTCTCAAACTCAATTTAGCCAACTAAATTAATCTTACCTAGAAAACATATTTCATTCCATACATCCTTTTGTATCTGTTCCCTGTCTTTCACATGCCTGTATTTCCATTCATATTCTACCTTATTTCCTTAGGATTCTCCCTCTCTCTACCATCTTGCCAACCTTCTCATGTCCATTTCCTACCTACATTTTAATTTGATTTATCATTACCTGGTGCAGAATGGTCTGCAAACTTTTTGATTGATAAAATTTGAGGGTCACATATTTCACACAGGTACTGTATTCAACCCCACAGATATGTACAATCAATTACGTTTCAATTAAAAATAAATTAATTAATTAAAAACATTTTTTTT
>NW_007731713.1:61265-65653 GCF_000696425.1 Galeopterus variegatus
ATATGTACAATCAATTACGTTTCAATTAAAAATAAATTAATTAATTAAAAACATTTTTTTTAAAAAAGAAAAAGATCTTTTATCATCAAACTAATTTTCTTACTTCTTTGTAACTGAGGAAATGTTTAGTTTAAAAAAAAAACTTACCAGAAATTCAGAAAAATTGTAATGCCTTTTTAATTATTATAGAAACTATACAGATTTGAAAAACAGTAATTCAATTATGTTTGAGATATGTAATGTCTACACACAGTGCTTAGGGTCTGTATGGAAGTTTGGAACCTTTGCAATAATCCTAGAGCTTTCCAAAAGCCTATGCCTTGGGAACTGATTACCTAAACCTTTTCTCTTGGGAATAAAACTGAATGAAACTGAATCTTTCTTTTCAAAGAATTAAGTGTGACGTATTTAAAGACTTTGTTAGATAATTCATAGGATCCTCTGTTATTATCTTTTAACAAGCCCCATTTTTATTTTAATATAAACAGATTTTCCACTGGGAAATTGTGACATTCTTGGGAATATTTTCAGCTTTACACACAGACAGCTCACTTTGAAATGAGGGTATTTGAGTTTTCCTGAAATACTGACATCCAACCCTTCCCTAATCTACTTGTCCCTAACCTGTCTCTACCCTTTTACTCTTCTTTTAAATCCCCACTTTTGTTTAAACTTTCTTAGTTCTTTCAAAACTAATGCCCAAAATGCCATGTTATACATTTGAGAGTCACCTGGTTCCACAGATAAAGCTCTGCATCAGTGCTTCTTTCAACGTAAATACAGCTAAGGCAATAATGAGGTAATGAGCTAAGTACCTGTCAGCTCAACAGGAAAGAGACTAGTTTCATATTCTGATAATTGCTGTTTATAAATTTTAATACATGCACTTTTACGTAAATTAAAGTCACTACAAAAAGAGATAAAATAAGGAAACATGCAGATGAAAAATAAGAAAGCAAAAATGCTTGTATTGGTAAAACAGATTGGGTTCAGTAGGAGGTAGAGATATGGTTTACCTAGATACATTGTGTATTAGTCCATTTCTGTTGCTTATAACAAAATATCTGCAACTGGGTGATCTATAAAGAAAATAAAATTTATTGTTTACAGTTTCTGAGGCTGGGAAGTCCAAAGTCCATTTGGTGGTGGCAACAGTGACCCAGGAATCTCACATTGCAAGATGCTGGAAGCAGAGAGAACAGAGAGAAAGACTCTCCTCTTCTTACATCACCTCCATGTGGGTGGCCCACCACAGCCACTACAATAACCATGACTGGAGTGCACTGACAGAAGGAGAGTCACCAGCCGAGATAAAAAAAAGAGGATGTCTCTCTCCACAAAGCCCATTTGAGAGTGACAGAAGAAGCAACTGCTCTATGATAATTTGGGGGGACCTGAACACACCTCTCAGCATTGGACAGATCATCTAGGCAACAAATCAATAGAGTAACCATTATCCTTTCAGAAGGAGAGAAGAAATCTAGGGTAATTAGAGGGGGAGGGGGAGAGGGAGAAGTGGATGAGGAGAGATTGGACAAGGGGCATAAAGAATAATTATGATTTGTAACAATATATATGTTAGTAATATTGATTTGATCAACATACCTCAATGTTGAACCCCCAAAATATGTATAACCAATTTTAATTCAATAAATAAATTAAAATTTAAAAAAGAAGATAAATTGAAAATAATAAAAACAAAAAAATAAAGCCCTTAGAATCACACCCCGACCACCATTCAGTACTGCACGATCCTACAATTCAAACAACCTCTTCAAGGTTCCCCCTTCCAATTACCATAATGGGATTTCCCACCCTCTTAACAGTCACAGTGGGAGCTAAATTTCTAATACATAAAACTTGGGGGACACAATTCAAGCTTCAATGAGTTTGGGGGGGACATAATTCAATCGACTACACACAGATAAATATCATTTGTTGGTTGACCTCATATCTAGTGGTGGTAGAGGTTATTTGAACTGTAAGAACAGAAAATCAAAATTTCAATTTCTTTTGCTTCATTATTTCTGGAGTCGGTACTTGATATGAAAAGTCAGGAGTAAAACAAATAAAACATGCCTCAATTTAGAACTAGTAGATTTACCCACAAGCAAATAAAGTCTATGGCAACTGCTGCCCATCTCCCATTCTACTGGAGACCATCTCTGATGATACTGTGGGAATCAGCAGAGGGAAAGATTACATTGAATAGCTGGGGAGGTGACTTAGCTCTATGAGTGCTCAGGGAGAGCCAAGATTCGAGAGGTTCAAGGCCTGAGATATGTAAGGCTCAGAGCCAATATGAAGCATGTATGTGGAGGTGACATCATGTTTCACTCTTAGGGAGAATAGACAATTCAAGCCATATTGACAAGAAGCTGACATAAGTTAACTTATGAAGTTTACTTCAAAACAGGAAGAAATCCTCTTTTCATAATTTTCAAAGTCAGATGATGGCAAGTTGCTTAGTTAGAGATATTAAACAGTGGAATGGAGAACAGCATGGTTGGCTTCAGTAAAAATTTTCTTAACACATGTGTAATAATAATAATAATGGAGGCAATTAGAAAATGTAAGACATGAGGTCACCATTTGGCCTGATTAATCTTATCTGTTTCTGCAGTGGTGGCTGACTATAAAAATAACTTTCAGAGACCAGATTTGTCTTGATATTCTTCTACATAGAAAGCTGAAAGGCCTAAATAGATCTTTGGTTTTAATGAAATACAGTCCCTCTCTCTTAACATGTTTGCAAATTCTCCAGTGGGAAAAAAATAGTAGGGGCATGAATATTAAAACTCACTGAAAACTATTAGAGAACACATTTCTGAATTAAATTCTTCATAAGCAATCAGTATTAGTGGAATGCCAACAAAAATAAAAAATAAACACACACAAAATAAACTAGAGTAGAAATTCAGAATATTAGAGAATGACAGAATATATGTGCTAGCAGAGATCTGAGAAATCACCCATTTCAACCTTCTATTAGATAAAGGTGGGGTTTTTAGGGTTTTTTTAAAAATAATATTTCCCCATAGTAGTCATCCAGCCTCTGCTTAAATACTACAGTGACTGGAAATTTACTTCCTTACAAAGAAACCCATTCCATTTGGCAGAAGAGAAACTGACATTTATAAAATAAATATATCTATACACAAAGATGTACATAAATACAATTATAGATCCTTCTTATTCATTCTTATAATGGCCTTCTGTAGTGAGAGGGTAAACACCATTATTATCATTTTCATTTTATAAATAGAAAACCAGAGGCCCAGCAGAGATCAGCGATTTGTCCATGTAAAACAAAGCTGGTAACTGGTAGAGGTGGTACTTGGAGCTAAGTCTTCCAGCTCAGAAGCTGTGTTACTTCCATTATGCCCAGTTGAATGGTCATTTTTTAAGTCATTTGAACTGATTTGCTTATTTAATTAAATTATGTTCTATTTAAATTATAAACTACCCTAACTTCTTTCCTTTCCTTTCTATGTCTTTCTTTTCCTTTACTTTTTTATTTCCTTTCCTTTCCTTTTCCTTTTTTTTTTTTTTTGAATGAGATGTAGTATAATCACACATACAAATAAGTAACATTTTATTTTATAAAGAGCTACTATTTGCCTCCCTATAGTTTTCATCCATATTTACTTTGTAATTCTGTCAACACCTTATGTATTTCCTAAGCTTTGGTTCATACACATGGTTGAAAGTTTGCTTCCAATGTTTTTATCAAAATATGGAACATGGCCAAAGATTGAGAGAATCCTCTACCACTATCAATTAGCATTTCATTGGCATGATTGTTCGACTGAGAAAAAATCCAGCTCATTTTAGGCCCATAATCTGATCGTAAGTCTCTCAGAAGAAATTTGTCAAAATACAGATACTCAGAGTGACTGGCATCCCTGACCCTCCAGTCTGAAATTTTATTTGCTCTTTTTAAGAAAACCTGTTATAATTTGTTCACAGGGAACCCATGTTGGCTTCTAGCAATCGTAGCTTCCTTTTCAAAATCTGTTTAGAACTACATTGTAGTACTTAGGCTTTTGTTGTTTTTGTTGTTGTTGATTTAATATTATTTTTCCCTTTTATTTATACCTAGGACAAAATTGTATATCACAAATATTGTGAAACTGTTGCTTTTCTACAGGTTTTCAAATGTTAGTGATAGTGTTTTAATAATTACACCCTCCAGTTATTTTAGTGCCCTGACATAATTCAGATGGGCCTTATAGCTGAACTTTTTGATATCATTCTAATCATTTCTTCACATGCCTTGGACTTTAAAAACGGTTATGAAAGCATAATTTTGATAATTTTACTTGCCAAACAAATTGAAATTTAATTAAAATTCTTATTCTATTTCAGTGGACAGTCTCTCATCAGCA
>NW_007731713.1:66244-72942 GCF_000696425.1 Galeopterus variegatus
TCATCAGCAAGCACACTTGTTAACAGATTACTAGATCTCTTGGTGACTTAGGATGAAAGAAAATATAAATTTAGTCTGGAGTTGAGATCACAAACACAAAAATTAAATTTACATTTAAAATATATAATTATTTCTCCTTTAGCTAAGGCAGCATTAATTGCTTTCCTATAATAATAAATAGAAAAACATGTATAAGATTTTATTTTACTCTTTAGGAACTATATGGTAGCCAAGATTTAATAAAAACAACAAACTTTAAGTCTGACTTCTACAAAATAATGTTAGCAGTTTGCATAATAATTAATTAAAAATAAGACATACTAATCAAAATAAATAAAGATATCCATTGTGTGATGCTTCTTATATATTATATCTGTTCACATCCTTGATAACCTGAAAAATTTGGTTTTCTGCAATAAACTTCCCCATCATTGGTGCATCAAATTAATTAGGTTCCTATTAAAGTGTGCTATGACCCAAGTTCACAATAATATTTACATGCATATTTTGTGTATGTAAATTTTATGTGCATATAAAAAATACATTTATGCTTTTACTTTCTTACACATAATTATAAATGTATGAAGAAATAAATTAAAAATAAAATTAAGATCTTGTGTTCAAACATATCTAAGCAATATAGATTAAGTATATCTATGACACAAACTGTTTATACCTCATAGATTCTGTACAAATACAAAACCTTATTTTTAGAAGAACTAGAGTTTAAGCTGTGTTTTATTTTTATGCAAGGATTAAGGCATTCATGTAAAAATATTTTTCGTTTCCTATACTATAACATTTATAAGATAATTTAGTAGTTTATCACTTTTCCTAATTTGAGCATATCATTATCCCATTTACAACATCACACATTTCCTCTTCTGATTAATTCAACNATTTGAGCATATCATTATCCCATTTACAACATCACACATTTCCTCTTCTGATTAATTCAACGCTTTTTAAAAACAGACCAATATTTTTATTTAAGAGACAAGTAGGAAGTATTCCCATTTTGGAGTTTGAACAATGGAGTCTAATTCCCAACTTTACACAGTTAATGGTTTTCACAGAACTAAAGCCTAAATCCCTTGACGGTCAATCTAAAGGTTTATCTAATCTAGTAATATCTGGTTGACTTCAGGTAGTTCATTATTGTGCTGAGGATCAATTCATCACAGTAAAGCCAAAAGATAGACACAAGAACAGAGATCAGAAAGAGAGTCAAGGGCCGGCCCGGTGGCGCACTGGAGAGTGGGCCGCTTGGGAGTGCGGTGGCGCTCCCGCTGAGGGTTCGGATCCCATGTGGAGACTGGTTCCCACTCACTGGCTGAGAGCAGTGCGGGCGCAACACCGAGGGTTGCGATCCCGTTGCCGGTCCCCAGTACGGGCGCGACACCAAGGGTTGCGATCCCGTTACCGGTCAGTAAAAAAGACAAAAAGGGGAAAAAAAAAAAAGAAAGAAAGAGAGTCAAAGAAAAATCCACTCATCTGTTACGTTAATGATTTAGCAATATAAAATGATGATCTTAAGTTATGCTCACATAATTACATCATGAACACGCATAATAAGGTGACAGCAATCTTTGGTTATCTCAAGACAAAGATCAGCCAAAAACTGGCAACCATATGTGGCTCAAATATCATAAAACAAACAGCCCTGATATACATAAGCTAGAGGGAGATGTGATTGAAGACATAAAAATCAGAAGTCAGGAAACCAATTATTTTTCCTAACCAATGTTTTCACATGTAGATACTTGCTATGTATGACTTAGTATTAGACTACATTGCTTTCAATTTTATCTTTTGTTCCTAGTAGGGTAGTGTGGCAAATAGTAGCATAACTAAACTACAAATTTAGAAAGGATATAATTAACTTTAGAAAAGACATAGAGATTCACATAGAAATGCATCATCAAAAAATTACAATAGAATAAATAGTAATGCATTATTGTATTGGAAGCTGGTTCCATTTTTCCTCTGAGTTATAGGCTTTTCCTCTGACACTGTAGAGATAATACCCCTGTATATTATCATAAGACATACAAAAGAGAATCTGGGATTATTACAAAGTCCACTGTACATTCAAGTTTTAATTTCTCCAGTACTGAGTAATAAGTCTAAACTGCAAAACCCAGGCAGGCATCATTATTCAGTATGAGTAATTACTTTTAGTCAAACGAGTGTGAGTGATATGTACCTTGCCTCATTTCACAAGAAAGTAAAACAGATGGAGGTGAATATACCTGTTGCACAGAATCCTACTGCCTTCAATAACTCCCAGATCCTCAGCTTAATCCCTGAAGTTCACAGCCACCACTAGAGGTAAAAAGCCTTTGCAGCTCCCAGAAGGTATATTCCTTCTTCCCTTAGTGCTACCTAGGATGGTGAGCTCTTCTTCATAGACACCAGAGATATTTCACCTTGGGACTGTAGAGTGACTCCTAGTTCTGTCAGAGCTGCTACTCAGTCAGAGAAAGAAGTACGCTTTGTCTAGGTCTCTATGTCTCTAACTCTGCAGCTTTGGGATCTCCCCAAAATACTCACATTTGCCTTTCTCCTTTTCTGGAAAGCTGTGCTTGAAAAGAGTAGCTGAAAAGTTGAAGGTATTTTAAACCAAACCTTTTCGTCAATCCCACCAATAATCAGAGAATGATTTATCTCTGATTTTACTACTATACCCTCTTCAACCCCATGTCCAACAATTACTTCTGGTGGTTGACTACCACCAAAATATCGACCTTCAGCCCTGTCTCTTTCTAATTTGTTTCCTCTTTTATAAATCAACTTATAGTCTGCTTAATTAATAGTATGACCATTCCTCTCTCTTCAATTCAGTAGGCAAATATTTATTTGAGCACCTACAGGTACTAAACTTAATTGAGGGATAAAAAGGAAAAGTGGATGAGATACCTGTCTTTGAGCCAAGGTTCAAGCGAACAAAATGTTTTTAAAACCATAGTGAATGCTACACTCAAGATATGCAGAGAGGCTATTAGCAATAAAAAGAAAAGTACTTGGGCCAACCCTGTGGCTCACTTGGGAGAGTGATCCTATATAGGGATGGCCAGTGCTGCGATCCCCTTACTGGTCACAAAAAAGAAAAAAAAAAAAATACTTAACCCAACCTGGGAGAAGTAGGGAAGATTTCCTGAATGAGACAGCACCAGAACTGAGCCTTGAGCCTTGAAGGAGGAGGAAAGATATAACCTAGTAAGGAAGTATGGTAAGGAAGTGGGGGTTAAGGGATGTATTAGTCCATTTCGGTTGCTTTTAACAAAATACCTGAAACTGGGTAATATATAAAGAAACAAAATTTATTTCTTACAGTGTGTAGGCTGGGAATTCCACTGTCCAGGGCGTGCATCTGGTGAGGACTTTCTTCTTGGTGGTGACTATCCACAGCAACATAGGTTGTCACAAGAGAAATTGGCTGAGCAAGAGAGCTAAACTTCTCACTTGCTCTATTTGTGAAGCCATCAGAACCATGCCCAGGATAACTCATTAGGTCATGAATGATGAATCCATTCATGAGAGCATAATCCTCACAATCTAATAACCTCTCAAAAGCCCCATCTTTCAAATACTATAATCAAGTTTCCCACCCTGTTCACACTTACAATAGAGATGAATTTCCAATACACGAACTTTTGGGGAACACATTTGGTCCATAGCATTCTGCCCCTGACCCCCAAAGTCCTTCTCACATGTAAATACATTCATTCCATCCCCAAAGTCTTAACTTGTTTCAGCTCAAAGGTACAAAGTCTCATGTGCGAAATCAAGCAAGTTATCTACTTCCAAAACACAATGGTGGGACAAGTGTAGGGCACATATTCCCATTCAAGATGGGAGAAATAGGCCCAAAAAAGGGGTAACAGGTCCTATGCATGTCTGAAAACCAGCAAGGCAGGTATTAAATCTTAAAGCTGGAGAATAATCTTTCTAGACTCTATGTTCTACATCCTCTGCACACTGGTGCAGGAGTTGGGCCCCCAAGTCCTCAGGCAGCCCCACCCCTAGGAATTTAACTGAGGTAGAAGGCCCCTGAATTTTCACTGTATTTATCTCTCATCCTCCAACATGCAAATATCTTACCAATACATCCAGAATAGTTGCTACTTCATGCTTACTAGGTCCCATCATATAAGGTGTTGTGGAAGGGAAAGGTGATCAAGATCCATGGGAACTAAATTGTAACAGGGCTGGAGAATTGATATGCTCCTGAGGTAGGACAGTGAAGGTGTACTGGTAGTCTTGCCAGCTGAAAGAAAATTACTCCTGGTGGGCCTCCTCAGCCTTCACAATTGTGTGAGCCAACTGCCCTAATAAATACTCTGTCATATATTTATATACATATCCTATCAGTTCTGTTTCTCTGGAAATCCCTGACTAACACAGTTTTTGGTACCAGAAGTGGGGTGCTGCGGATACAAGTCTCAGAACCAAAACGCTGAAGAGTTTTGAGTTCAGATACTCACAGACAGGGGAGAAGAGTGTATCCTAGCCCCTGGGAAAATACAGTGCAAGACTCACCNAAGCTGGAGAATAATCTTTCTAGACTCTATGTTCTACATCCTCTGCACACTGGTGCAGGAGTTGGGCCCCCAAGTCCTCAGGCAGCCCCACCCCTAGGAATTTAACTGAGGTAGAAGGCCCCTGAATTTTCACTGTATTTATCTCTCATCCTCCAACATGCAAATATCTTACCAATACATCCAGAATAGTTGCTACTTCATGCTTACTAGGTCCCATCATATAAGGTGTTGTGGAAGGGAAAGGGGATCAAGATCCATGGGAACTAAATTGTAACAGGGCTGGAGAATTGATATGCTCCTGAGGTAGGACAGTGAAGGTGTACTGGTAGTCTTGCCAGCTGAAAGAAAATTACTCCTGGTGGGCCTCCTCAGCCTTCACAATTGTGTGAGCCAACTGCCCTAATAAATACTCTGTCATATATTTATATACATATCCTATCAGTTCTGTTTCTCTGGAAATCCCTGACTAACACAGTTTTTGGTACCAGAAGTGGGGTGCTGCGGATACAAGTCCCAGAACCAAAACGCTGAAGAGTTTTGAGTTCAGATACTCACAGACAGGGGAGAAGAGTGTATCCTAGCCCCTGGGAAAATACAGTGCAAGATTCACCTTTTCCTCCATTTTTGTTCTCTTGGGGACTCCAGTGGATTGGATGGTGCCTGCCCACCTTGAGGGTGGGTCTTTACTACACAGTCCACTAAGTCTCACATGCTATTTAAAAATAATGCTTTAACAGATTTCTATGTACTCCTTAATAGCTATAGTCAAGTTGACACCTAAAATTAACCATCACAAATGGGGAGGAGGGAGCACATCCTGAACAAAGGTAAGAATCAGCACAGTGTGTGGACACACACTCTCATGCTCATGAGCAGAGACTGTAAGTGGCTCTGCATTGGTGATGGCAGTGAGGTAGCAGGTCACAGAGAGTTATTCTAACTAAGGAGCTATAGATGATGAGGAGCCTCTGAAGGATTCAGTGACATTATTAGACTGATACTGGAAAACAGCAGGCCTGGGATAGTCACATGAGCTCAAGGCCATGATCCTGCCAACCATGTGGAGTATGGAAGTTCTAAGTGGACTGTAGATATCAACTTGTAAACTTACCTAAGACAGGAAGAAGCAAGTAGAATCAGTTCTTAGTTCATTTCAGACCTTGTCTCCATCTTTCCCCACAGAGCTGAACCAGGTTTTATGATCCTGAACTTATATAGTAAAAGTTTAAAAAGACAGAGCTCAGCGATCTGAGATTCACCTTCAAGTCACCACCGGGTTACCACAGCTTTGATACAGAACTTCAGTTCTAGGGACCATATCCCTCTTTTTTCCTTCTTAACCAAGATACCTGACTTGCTAACATGCCTGGGGTCTAAGTCCGTCATTTCTGTGGCCTCTACCTGTCCAAGTCAGCCCTTGTCCCAAGGACTCTGTTCCTTTTCTGAGTGACTGAGTCTTCACTATCAGCTGACAGACCTCCCTGTGACCCCAGCCTGCCTCCCTGTGAGGCTCACTGGAGGTTGCTGACTTGTTATTTTCCCCTTAACTGTGCTTTGCCCTTATCTTGGTAAACTCTTACTGGTCCTCCTGGCTCCACCTCTGTAGTGGATTGAATTATGTCCCCTCAAAACTCACTGGAACTTGAATCATGTTCCCCAAGTTTTATGTATTAGAGATTTGGTCCCCACTGTGACTGTAAAGAGGGTAGGGAATCTTATTATGGTAATTGAAAGGTGGAGTCTTGAAGAGGTGATTGGATTGTAGGACCATGCTGTAGGTAGTAAAGGGATTAAAAATGGTGGTCAGGGGCATGGTTCTGAAGGCCTTAAAAAAAAAGAGTGAATAAGGAGGTTAGTCTCTCTCTGCTCTCTCTGCTTCCACCATCTTGCAATGTGAGACCCCTGGGTCACTGTCACCATCAACAGATGGACTTTGTACTTCCCACCCTCAGAAACCATAAGTAATAAATTTTGTTTTTCTTTATAAATCACCCAGATTCAGGTATTTTGTTATAAGCAACAGAAACAGACTAATACAACCTCTCACCTGCTAAAAAAGTTACACAAGACCTCATTCTGCATGCCACACCAAAACCACCCCGCCATCCCCCCAACCCTGGCACCTGTAGTAGGGCTTATCACACTACATCTCCA
>NW_007731713.1:74003-76452 GCF_000696425.1 Galeopterus variegatus
TAACAGGAAGAGGTACCAGAAGCAAGAAGGAAAGGAATTTTAAAGAAAGGGAGGGGGCCACTGAGGACAGGGGATCCATGCACAGGACCTGACAAACACAGGCATGGCTTTGGGAATATAATAAACTGGAGGTTGCAAGCAAGGGAAAGAAAACATATTTGGTTTAAACAGATAGTGGGCATGTGAAGTATGGGGTACTTTCTAAAAAAGTCCTCCTTGACCAGCCCTAGAGAGATGATCTTTCAAAAAAGGTAAATGCAGATTTGATTTTCAGGAATGAGAGAGAAAAGAGGAGAGGAAGGAGAGGGGAGAGAAGGAAAAAGGAGAGAGGGAGAGATATTTTTATCATAATGGGGCATAATAAAAACTAGCATATGATAAAATAACTAAGAAGATAATCTCAGTGGTACTCTGGAATCAAGAGACATGAGTTCTAGTTCTCAACTGGTAACTCAAGTCTTTGGAAAACCAACTAAATTTATGTTTTCTCTTTGATATCACTTTAAAATGAGAAGGGGGACTGCCTTATCTCCAAGGCCTTTCCTACACTAAATTTCTATGAGTTTATCCTACGATAATGAGCAAAATCTGAAGCAAAGTGTTTTATTTTGTGAAGGTTAATCACACATTAATTTGAGATTAAGTTTTGATTATAGGTGACTACAAAAACATGTTCAATTGCCCTGAACTCCTGATTAAAAAAAAAAAAAAACCACCACCACCACCAAAAAAAACCAACTTAACTACATTCTAAGATACTTCTGACTATAATGGAATTGAAATGAAATAATGAAAACATCTTAGAAGGCTGGCCAGTTAGGTTAGTTGGTTAGAGCAGAGCCTTGTAACATAAAGGTCATGGTTTGGATCCCTGTACCAGTTAGCCAACAAAGAAATAAACAAAAAATCTTACAGCAAATGACCAGCATGACTATAAAAATAAAAGGCTCATTTTACTAATTTTCTAAAAGTTAGTTCCTGCTGTAAATATGACAATATTCTTTTCAAGAGATTACAGTTTACACTATTTTATAGTTTATAAAACACTTTGATAGGTATTATCTTATTTGATTATAAAAATAGCTTGTGTAGTAGGCCAAGTAACTGTCAGTTATCCTCATTTAATACATTAGAATATTTCATACTATTTAGATCTCGGTCTTCTGACTACTTGTTGAGTATTCTGAACTTATATGATGCAAAGACTTGTTTGTAAGTTTCAACTAAAGACATCACTATGTAAAGTAGAGGTGAATTGTACAAACACCATTATTTTGCAAATCGTGTATCTATGTATATGGCAAATAAATGCACAGAATTTAGCTTGTTTGAATAAGTTAACATTGAAGACATTTTCCTTGTCTAAATATTCTATTTCTCTCTTAGAGAAAGCATTTAAATTTTTTTTTAAAAATCTAGAACTGTTTTTGTCTTGCGTAATCTAAGTTAAAGAAGGAACATGGGACAAAAAGCTTTTAAAAAAAATCAAACCTTAATGCTATTTCAATAGATATTACATAAACTGGATCCATATTAAAATAAAGTCATCCCATTTTCTATGATACTGTTGTGATGTAATTTGTGATAAAGAAATGGATCTATGGTGATCTCTTTTCTGTCTCCCAGATGAATTTGTACATCTTTGGGTATTGATGTATTTCGCAAACCATACAACATAACTAATTTTTTACCGCATATCTATTAAGTTCTGCCCGGAAAATGGTTTGTAAAACAGAATCCTTACTAAAGCAATGGTTCTCAACTCTGTGTATGTGTCAGAATCATTAAAACATAAAATAAAAGTGAACAACCTATGCACAGGCCCCACTCCAAACTAATTAAATCAGAATTTCAGACAGTAGGAAATCTGTGGCTTTAGTATTTTTAGAAGCCCCCAGTTGAAGATAACGTGCAGCCATAGCTGTTAACTGCCTAATGCAGTGCTTCTCCAACTTGCATGTGCTTGCGAATCTCCTGGGGATCTTGTTAAAATGGAGATTCTGATTGAGTCCACCTGGAACAGGCTCTTCGATATTGGTTTTTAACATGGGACTGTGTGATACTTAAGACGCCCATTTGTAAACCACACTTGTAGTAGCAAGACTGAATGTTTCTCAAAGTGTGGCCTACACCGGCAGCATCATTGAGAACCTGTTAGAAATGCAAATTCTGGGCCNTAACATGGGACTGTGTGATACTTAAGACGCCCATTTGTAAACCACACTTGTAGTAGCAAGACTGAATGTTTCTCAAAGTGTGGCCTACACCGGCAGCATCATTGAGAACCTGTTAGAAATGCAAATTCTGGGCCAGCCCGGTGGCGCACTGCTACAGTGCGCCGCTTGGGAGCGCGGCGGCACTCCTGCCGAGGGTTCGGATGCCACATACAGACTGGCCGCTCACTGGCTGAGCGAGGTGCAGGCGCAACACTGAGGGGTGCGGTCCCATT
>NW_007731713.1:77308-83264 GCF_000696425.1 Galeopterus variegatus
ATGGGGGGGGAGGCGGGTGGTTCTAGATCGCGATCGCATTGCCGGTCCCGGGCCCGGTCCGGTACGGGCGTGACACTGAGGGTTGCGATCCGTTGCCAGTCACAAAAAAAGACAAAAAGGAAAAAAAAAAAGAAATGCAAATTCTGAGATCCTACTAGAGACCTTCTGAATCAGAAACTCTGAAGGTAAAGGCCAAGCAATCTGTTTTAACAAGCCCTCTGGGTAATTCAGATACACATGAGTCTGAAAAACACTGGTGATAGAGTTTGGATGTCTTGTTCCCATCAAAACTCATGTGGAAATCTGATCCCCAATGTGGCAGTGTTGGGAGTTGTTTGAGTCATGGGGGCAGATCCCTCATGAATGGATTAATGCTCTACCTGGGGGTGGGGGCCTGAGTGAGATCTTGCTCTCTTAGTTCCTATTAGTTCCTGCAAGAGCTGGTTGTTTAAAAGACCCTGGCACCTCCCCTCTCTCTCTCTTGTTTCCTCTTGCCATGTGATCTGCTTGTACCCGCCGGTTGCCTGCCACTTTCCACCATGAGCAGGAGCAGCCTAAGGCCTGCACCAGATGCAGCTGTCCCAGAATCATAAGCCAAATAAACCCCTGTTCTTTATAAATTACCCAGTCTCAGGTATTCTGTTATAGCAACAGAAAACGGATTAAGATTACAACTGGCGTAAAAAAAAAAAAATTTCCCTAAGGTCTAAACTGCCTTCGTGTGGTTGGAAAATGAATGATACTTTATGCTTAATGCAGAAATTTACAGTTCCACAAGCTTTCCTACATTACTTCTGTGAGCTTCTTAAAACAACCCTGTAGAGTTACTGAAATAGATAGCTACAGCATTTTGTAAATGAAACTGAAACTTAAAATATTTAAGGGATTTGCTCAAAGTCATAGCATGCAAGGATAGATCCAAATTTAAAGCTCAGGCCTTCTGAGTCTTACAAACTAACAGGCAGGACATTCAAAGACGAACAGGAGAAAAGACTATATAACCCATAACGGATAGCCCGTAGGAACGGTATCTTCAAGACGTAGGTGATGACAGGGAGGAGGACCAGCACATTCAGGTAATTTCCTACCAGGTGAGTCACAGACATGTGTATTTGGAGCTCTCAGAAACCACAGCAAAATGCACTAATCCTTTTTGGCCTGAGTTTGCTATTATGTGAAATCAGCTCTGAGAAACATAAATGTTTAACCTTCACCAACTGACTTAGTGGATGAGTCAGTCACCTTTGCTTCTCGCTACAGTTCTACAGATAATTCTTTCAAAGCCAAATTACATAAAACAGAAGAATCACCTTTATTATAAATTGGATGTGTGTGTATAAATACTTCTGTGTTCCATACTTGCAGAAACACAAATGGACTTGTCTCGTGAGATTTGCCTGCTGTGTTGCTCAGGCCACAAATAACAGCAATGATACAACTTACAGGTGCATAATGTAATGTATATAATATGTAATAATATATAATATGCCATATCCCTAGCAACCTATGTATGCTATAATCCACTGTTTACCAAATATACTTGATAAAGGATTTTATAGGCAATGGATGATCTTTAAAGTACCAACAAATGTTGATTATTTCAGTGATTTAACTACAGAAAAAGAAAACTTCATAATTGTCACAAACTCGCCCTATGGACCCATGCCCACAAAGTTTCTTTTCAAATAGTGAATTGTAAGTGGTAGAAAATCATAGATTGTGGCAAGAGTTTGAGTATTGACACTTTCCTAGTCAATATAGACATTCCCGATGCCTTATAGAAAATAAACCATTTTTTCCCTTAAAATTTGCACAAAATCTTTACATTTCACTGTCAAATAATCACATCTTTTATTGTTGTTTCTTCTTTTTCCCCTTAGTGTAGAAACAAACTAAGACGTAAAGACCTAGAATTTGAAAAAACTAAAAATTAACTATCCTTCATTTAGATACTAGGTTTCCTTGGAAATACCTAATACTTACTAGGTACCTTCACATTTGAATGGGAAAAATATAATGAAAAAAGTATTATAATATTCTGCAAGCATCAAATTGGGTCAGAATTATGAAATAAATTTTTTTTTTTGTGACCGTTAAGGGGATTGCAACCCTTGGCTTGGTGTCGCCCGCACTGTGCTTAGCCAGTGAGCGCAGCAGCCATCCCTATATAGGATCCGAACCTGTGGCGGGAGCGCCACTGCGCACCCAAGCGCCGCACTCTCCCGAGTGCGCCACGGAGCCGGCCCATGAAATAAAATTTTAATACTTCAAATTTAGAGTATTTAAAATTACAGTAGTGTGAAGCACCTACATTTTATTATATGTGCATTTATGCTATATGTCCGATATGCATGTATATGTAATTTTTACAATTACCTTATGAACAAATACATGATAATATAATGCATTATGCAACTAACATGGTTCTTTGGGATAAACTATTTTGTAATTATCTTCCCAGAATTATGCTGTGGATATTGAAAATATGTTCAGTAGCACTATTAAAAATGAAATATTAAAGGTTGGTTTAGAACACTGCCTATATTCACTTTCCTTTGACTTATCAAGAGATCTACATAGTCTCAATCTGCCAAGATTAAGCAGGAGGCGAATCTCTGAGGGTACCTGTTTACAAGGGTAGGGGATTGGAAGAACCAGGGCTAGAAACTCATCCAGTAATTAATGAACTCCTACACTTGGGGAAGGTGGTAGTGTGGCAGGTGGGCTCTGTTCAGAGAAACACCTGAGCCTGCATCATGAGTAAAGTCCTGTGGATAAATGTGTCTCATACTTTCTTATGCATACCAATATAAATGCAGATTCTGATTCATTCGATCTAGGCAGGAGCCCTCGGTGCTACTTCTGCCATCATTGGTCAGTGAATCACACTTTGATTCTTTGTCCTTGGGATGGAAGTTGCTGTTGTGGTTTTCTTTAGCTCTTTCTACAAGTCCTCATAGAGATCTGGAATTTCCTCTGTGAAACAACCAGTTAAATTTTAAATACATGAGGCTATCTCACTTTCCCTCTAGTTTTATCATCATAATTCTATAGGCTTTTTTTTTCCAAAAAGTAGAAATTACAGAGCAAGACCCCAAGACTAATGTACACTCTCCTATCATGATGCACAATTATACAAAACTGAGCATTTTTTTCCCAAAAGAAACACTTGTTTCATGGAAGTAAGACAGCGAAGGTAAGTGTTTTGGGGAAAGACAGCCAAAATCCTGTCACTCGACCACCAGAATTACAAACCTCCCTTGTCTCCTGTTTCCATTTCTGATTATTCAGGGCCACAGACTCACTGAGAAAGGATTTTTTTCTCTCCCTGCCATTTCACTCTCTCAGGGCCAAACATCTACTGTGGCTTCCAATGAATCAAGTTCTCCTTCCTCTCCTCCCCTGGAAGCTCATGCTCCCGGTAAAATGTCACAAATAAAGTGGAAGCACGACTTTCCCAGGCTGGACTTGTAAACAGACAGTAAGAGCACCATTCTTCACCAGGAAACTGACCCACAAAGCTTACTGGATTCAGTTAAAGAGATTGAGAAGAAGGTCACCTAAGAAAATAATGGGAACTCTCTCCATAGTTAATTCCTATAGAGCTCCACCAACCCCAAAATAAAGCCTCATCCAAAGGAAAGAAAATAAAAGAGGGCATGTTAGGTGAGGTCCAGGGAAGCAATCGACTCTCATAGGTGATTTATTTACATGCTCTGTGTATCTTCTCTTTCCTGCATTATAACTGGTTCTATATTTATTCTCTTTTCTCACTACCTCTAGTTCCACCTTGTAATGTCAACTGAAGTACAATGCTTTGAGTTATAGACATACAGAAGCACATATATATCATATGTAGATATTTATGCAATGAGACCACCTCTCAAAGACACAGACCTCTATGCATACAGTATATGAAACTATAAGTGTACCTTTATTCTTTTGAATTAACATTTACATGCATATCTAACTCTTCGATAACTGTAGATTAAGATACATGTGATGCTGATTTAGAAAGACCTTACAAAGTTCACAGATATTTAAATTAAAAACATATATAGAGAGTATTCAATTTTCTCATTTTCAATATTGTAATCAGTGAAATAAATATTTCTTGGGATAGCATACATTTATATAGAGTGCTTCACTAGTAAAGGGTTAATGATGTCAGGGAGTGTGAATGTTTGTAGTTGAGATGGCATGCTCCTGTGTTTGCAAAAAAACGTTTTCTGCATCATGTCCAAATCCCTTTGCAAACAGATAAATTACTCTATAAATCTTATTACTCTATGTGGATAAATCACACATGCAGGTTTACGAGGCTGGAGAACTAGTAAGGAAAATCTGCTTTGGATAGTAGGATCTTTGGGATTCGTAATCACCCAGTGCTCAGGAAATGAAGAAATAAGTACTTACACATTAGCATTTTCTTACGTTTTACAATCCGGAGCAACACATGCAAACACACAGAAAACATACACAACACACAACACACACACACACACACACACACACACACTTTCTCTCTAACAAGGCTGGAGATCCCAAAGCAGGCCACTCTCTGACAGCCAACCAAATTTATTTCTGAGAAACGGAAAGAAAACTTTGCTGCTGTAGGCAGCTCTGCTACAGAACTGCTCCCTAATGCCCCAGGGTTTGTGCACTATCAGCTCCTTGCACACAGATTAGAGGTTTATTTTCTATCCTATACTGGGGGTTTTTTGTTTGTTTTTTTCTTTTTTATTGCCACAACAAATAATATTAGCTAGATAGACAGAGCGACACTGGGCCATTTTATTTGGAAGAAATGAGATTTTAAAAGATCTCCAAGGCGAGCATTTTCTTCCTTTCTTTTTTTCTTTTTCTCCTTCTTTTTTTTTTTTTTTTAATATCTGCCAGAAATTCAAGGAAAGGTAGAAAAAAGGACTAGGCGGTATGTACAGTGGGAGGAAAGGGAGGAAAGAGAAAAGAAATACAGGAAAGGATCCTTGGAGCTTTCAGAAATAGAATTATGGCTAGGTGCCACTCGAGTCTCTCTAGCTCACTGTCCCTTACAGGGGTCAAACTCCCAAGGACTTGGGACTCTTCCTTTCCAAATTTTAATCCCAAATTTTATTTTAGAGTTTGGCAGAAATGCACAAAGATAAGACTTTGAAGTCAGTAATCCATTTGACATATCCATTTTACACCAGGTTAATTCTTTCCCAACCTCCGTGCTTCACACTCCTGTTCTTAAATACCAGCAATTTGGTAAGTTCCTTTTTTATTGTTTTCCTTCTCTTCATTCTTGTGTTGATTTCTGTCCACATTCCAGAAAAGGCTCAGTAACCAACCAAAGTTCTAAGATTGATTTATCACCCTAGATGTCAATTAAAAGATCCTTACAGAAAGTCTCCCATCAGTACCACCGCGAGTGCAGAGTGAGAATCTTGATGTAGACACACACACACACACACACACACACAGCAAGGAGAATGCAGCACTGTGTATGTACCACTCTCTCAGAGCCATAATTCAACAACCCTTCTTTCCGAATAAAGAAACCCCACAAAACTCAGAAGTGCAAAGCATCAGTAATTACAATAGCAAGACCGCTGCCCAAATGTCACTAACGTCACAGGTGAAGTTAGGCTTCCTTGATAAGAGAAACAAGGTCCTAAGAACCAGACATTTCAGCAGCCGCTGGTCCTTGACAGGGACCAGAATTCCCTTGAATGTTGTTGGCAGCTACGTCCGCCAGTCAGTAAAAGGGACACACACGCCTGCAGCATCGGAAGCCGGAGTTCAAGAAGATCAAGTACAAACACAAACACACACACACACACAGACACACACCCCGACGCGCGCAGCAGCAAAGTTGCCCGAAAGCCCTACCTGAGGATGGCCGTGTCCCCCTGCCTCACGGTGATGTTGTCCGTGCCTCGGTTAAAATCCACGCTGCGAACGGGCAGTCCTG
>NW_007731713.1:83426-101837 GCF_000696425.1 Galeopterus variegatus
CCTGCAGCATCGGAAGCCGGAGTTCAAGAAGATCAAGTACAAACACAAACACACACACACAGAGACACACCCCGACGCGCGCAGCAGAAAAGTTGCCCGAAAGCCCTACCTGAGGATGGCCGTGTCCCCCTGCCTCACGGTGATGTTGTCCGTGCCTCGGTTAAAATCCACGCTGCGAACGGGCAGTCCTGTGGGAAGAAGGCAGAGCAGTCTCAGTAGGACCAGCGGCAACTGTTTGCGGTCGGGCTGAACTCTGCCGACCATGGTGGCCACGGGCGCGGCGGTCCGCGGGGCCGCAGGGAGGGCTGCACGCACGAGGCTTCCCCGCGCCGCGCGCGCGGCTCCGGCTCTTCCAGGTCGCGGTCCTGGCCCTCGACCTCGCTCAGTCTCTTTTCCCTCTAAGACTTCACAAAGCTCTCAGAAAACCCAAGCCGAGTGGGGGAAAGTCAAAGGAACACAATTTCAAAAGAGAGAGGATATATAAAACCCTCCAGAAAAGAGGAAGAGACGGCTGCCGAAGGAAGGGCTGCTTCTGCGGTCCCTGCGCGGCTGGCTGCTCCTCCGCCAGGGTGCGAGCGCTCTTCCTTTGCTCCCTAACCCACTTTCCCGGGCGGGCGGGCGAGGGAGCCGGCACCGAGCCTGCCGCGAGTGTAAAGAAACAACCACACGCAGCAGCAGCGGCGGCGGCGGCACCCGGAGCCTCTCTCCCCCCTCCCTTTCCTCTTCCTCCCTCCCGTCCCTCGCGCTCCCGGCTCAGCTCCCTCCCCCACCCTGCTGGTTCTCAACAGCCCCTCCGCGTCATCCTCCTCCCTCCCCTCGGCGTGGCCCCTCGCTCTGCACAACTGCCCCCTTCAGCAGCAGCCAGCCTCAATGAAAGCCTGATGCGCCTTTAGGTTGTCAGGACAACAGCTCCATCTGAGGCCTGGCTGATTTCCTTAAGAAGAGGGAATGGAGCTTTGGGGTACTGTTCAAGGGAGGCAAGGAGAGGGACTTGAGCTATAAAAGAACAGGAGAAAGAGTCCAGGAAAGGAAAGGGAACGGGTGAGGAAAGAAGGAAAAGGAGATGGGAAGGAGAGATGCACATCTTCACAAATGGAGGGAGGGAAACGCAGAGGGATAGAAAAGCATGGGGGAGGGGCGGGGGTAGAGAGTCCTGAAAGATGGGGTAAAGAATATATTTGACTGTGGAGTCTAAGAATAAAAGCCAAAGTAAACATTCCTGGCAACTGGCTTTACATACTCACATTTGGGGGAGGGGCGGGGGTAGAGAGTCCTGAAAGATGGGATAAAGAATATATTTGACCGTGGAGTCTAAGAATAAAAGCCAAAGTAAACATTCCTGGCAACTGGCTTTACATACTCACATCTTGTCCATTCTTTCCTCTCTCTAGCACTTTCAGGATTAACAAGGTTTATTTTCTCTCCTTCCTTCACTCCCTCCCCTTCTTGGAACCCCCTTATGAAGGATGGATTGGAGACAATGCTGGTATTGAGTGGTCTGGGGTGTGAATGCTTGGCTTGTCTTTTCCAAGTGCCAGACTCAGCAGCTGATCTCTGATCCCTAAATCAACCTCACTCTCCAGGGAACCCTCACTCAGTCCCACACATGAGTAATAGCATTAAGGATAATTGTCAAGAAATGGACTTTATTTAATGACCATTAAACAACATCGCTGTTGCTACTGGCACTCGCCTCTCAAAGCGTTTATATGCAAGGAAGGAGATCTGTACATCAGAAAGCTTGTCATTTACAGGGAGACACTAAGGCTGCATACAGCACACCAGCAAATGGCGGACTGGTTACCATCATTTGTCACTCCTGCTCCATGAACCAAGCAAGCGAGATTCCCAAAGTTAGACATCTCCCTCAGTACTGATACTGAGGATGAAAGATGGGCTTGGACCAGCCAAGGGCTTCTTTTCCTCTTTCTAAATTTTGTTTGAACGGCTATAAGATTCACATGGTGCAAAACACAAATGGTACAAAATGCTATACAGTAAATTGTAGTTAACTTCCTATTCCTGACTTTAGGTACCCATTTCTTCTGTCAGGAGGACACAAAGATTTGCAGTTTCTTATACATCTTTCTGTAAATATTCCATACATATACAAGTAAATACACACACACACAAAGATATTATACTCACCCTCTTATGTAAACAAATGTTTAGCAAAGGATATTTGCAACAACAACAAAAAAAAGGAATATGTTTAGGAATTCTTATCAAACCCCACCAAAGCACAAGCCCTAAGGAAATACTACTTACTGTGCTAACATCTGCCTTGCTCCCAGAATATTCAAAGGATTTCTATGCTGCACTTTATCATTTGAAAATGTAGATGAACTCTTAAAGATTATGTGAGGAAAGGAAAGAAGACCTTTTGTTTTTAAAGAAAGACTTTGAGGGATTGGAATCTGAACTGTCACAAATTCAAGAGTGATGAAATTCAATTAATTTTGTTTGTCGTGTGCATTCATTTCATGTAAATCAAGGTGTCCTATGTCAGGGCTCATAAGCAGTCCCCAGTTAATAAGCCAGTGAGGTTCCAATAGTAAGTTGTAATTCAGCTGTTCAAAACTTTGGGGCCCATTTTGCCACAGAAAAAATAGTTAGGTCAAGTGCTCACTTGAACTACAAAACCCATAATCCTGTGATTTCCAGTATCAATGAGAAAATGAACTTCAAGTTCCAAAAGGAGATGCAAAGATTACATAACTCTGCCAAGATTTTGGGGAAAACAACATCTCCCCTTCCCCTACACTGTCAACAGACTTGAGCATCCCTGTCAGTCTCCTCTAAATTCTTTGGGATAAAAGATTAGCCTAGACATCGCATATCATCTTTGGTTGGGTGATATTTCTCCAATGTCAGGAGGAAGGAAAGAAAGATACAAAGAACTGGGAGCTACTAGAATCATCTATTTCCATGCATGGGGCGAGATGGACAACATGACCCCTCTGGGATCCTAGATACTCTGAGGGGAAGAGTTAGACATAATAGGAGTCTAGGTATCCTTTTGTGTTCGTGGACTAAATTTTGTATGAAGAAAAAAAGAGGTTTTTCTAGCACAAAGAGAAAGTATGGGGCGGGGCGGGGAGTAGCATATTATTTGCAGAAGATGCTTATACATGATTATACCTATACCAGTAACCACAAGCTACGGGTAGAACTTGCCTGGTGCTGCTAGGAGGAAATATGACATTTCAATACACTGAGGTACAAGATAATTCACAGCAAAGTAATAGGAATGTGGAATTTGTAGTAAATCAATTACTACTGGTAGAACTTGCCTGGTGCTGCTAGGAGGAAATATGACATTTCAATATACTGAGGTACAAGATAATTCACAGCAAAGTAATAGGAATGTGGAATTTGTAGTAAATCAATTGGATCTGTAGTTTGTCTCTACGATCACTCTAAGAAAAAGATGTATTAGGTTAATCAGAATTATAATAGACATGCCTAACCTACCTAACAAGATAAAATCATAAGTATATATACTTATAAGATAAAAAATCATATAATGCAGTAAAAGGATTTTTAAAATATACTCATTAAATTAAGTCAATTTCTTGGCAACTCATATTAAATAAACTGAATTGACTTAATATGGGCACTGAAAGTAAAACACAATTTTTTTAAAAAAAGACTACGTTAAAAAATTCTCTAGACTGTTTAGTAATTCTGTCTAATTCAATTAGACTGGATTTCTGAACAATTTCAAAGTCATAAAGTTTATTATATAGGTTAATTATTTAATATTTATTATTTATATCCAGGTAGCACTTCAAGTACAACTCTCTAACTTAATCCTTGGCCCAGAGGGAGTACTCTATAATTGATGAATGTAAGAATGGAGGAATGATTAAATGCCCAAACCTGCTCACATGGCTCACCTCACCATTTACAAAATAATGAACCTATTTGTGGGTGCTCCACCCACTTCTGTTTCAACGTTATGCTCCCTCAGAGTCCTTCTTTTCACTGCCTCATGAAGTCCTTCAGATTTTCTTTCCTTATGATCTTTCGCTTTCCTATAAATCCAATAGTCAATACACATCAGATAGGGTATCTCACTCCCTAAAATCTACCTCAATATTACCTTCTCTGCTTGCTTTCCTAAGAAATGTAGAGAAGAAAAGAAATAGACAAGTTTCTGAATTTTACACAAGCTATTTTTCTGTTAACCACTATATACATTCTTCCAACAGAGCTGGCAAAAATGAACATACTTTTGGGTTATTTGTGAGGCAAGTATGGCTGTTAGCCATGTGAAACAGCCATCATCACCCAAGTAAAATGATCTTAACTACTACTTTAAAATAACATAGTGCCTTTCTAAAAGAGGCTTTAGAAGATTCTGGCACTCTCCAGGGACAAATGCTGCAGGAAAAACAAAACTGGCTAACGTCTGAGTACCCTAAGAAGCATGAAAGGTTTATTCTTCTGTTTAGCTTGGTAAGGTAATAGGCTCACATGAAATTCAGATGCAGGCTGTAATGTACAACTAATTTAGCTACGTTGCTTGCATTTTATGCTAAACATGTCTATAATATTATTAATATACCACTCTACATTTCTGCAGTCGTAGGGTCTTAATCATCATAACGGCATGCCTGTACTTTACTTTCATAAGTGGAATTAGCATTTCCATATGAACTAGAAGTGCACAATTGTTAATACTTCTTTTTAGGATCCCTGGTATGACATTTTCAATGATTTCATCATAATTTAGCCATATTCAAGTATCCCAGTTTATGTTCATAGCATGGCACTATCTTGAGTGAGTTTCCTCTGGAAACTCTCTCTTTTGAATACAGTAACTTCATTTTCACATCTCACTGCCTAACAAAATCAGTCGGCATCAAGACAGTTAAATATTGTCCAAATCCGTACTGTAGACCCCCCAGTGATGTAAAAGACTCAGTCCATACCGAAATTACTCTTTGGTTTGCTTTTAGCACATGCCTTTGTGGTGCATTGTTATTATATTGGTCTTCAGTTTCTAACTAAGTGTCCTTTGCTCACTCATTCTATTTTGGTAGGCATCAATGCTTGGATCTGTCCCAGTTTTCATAAGGACTTTTAAAATCTTGAGCTGCTACTCATGTCCTTGCTCTTTGCATCATCTCCTGATTACCCATAAACATACAGGTATGTGCACTTATTGTTACATATGCATATGACAGACTTACTCTCATATGCCTTATTATTTCAGAATTGTACTCACTAGTCCTTTGACCCTCCTCTTTTCTAGGTTGTCCACTCTACCACCATGTAGCCAAGTAATGCTGCATCTGCATTGCTTCTGCTCTTTTTGATCTAAAAAAGCATTGCAACATCCAGAAAGATGGCAGTAGCAGCATCTTCACCATAGCAAGATGTTACAAGCAATTCTACCCTCTATTTGTGGTTGTCATAGTGACTTGGATTCCTAAAAGTGAGGAAGAGTGGAGGCAGGTGTGCAATTCTATACTCTAACATGCTTAGTAAGTTTACGATTCATTCATTTGCTCAATGTACTCTTATTGATAGGGTAGTGAATCAAGACAGACCAAGACTCAGCTCTCATAGAACTTATATCCTAGATACAGAAACAGACACTAAACAAGTAAATACGTATTGAGATTATTTCACAAAATAAATGCTATGGAGAAAAAATATGTGTGATAAAGAGTAAATGGCCTGGAGGTATGGTAATGGGAACATAAAGAAAAATGATCAAGCAAAACCTCTTTGAAAAGGTAATGTTTAAACTAAATCCTAAAATCTAAGGAGGCAGTCATGCAAATATTAGCATGAATACCTTTCCAGGTAAAAGAAATGGCATGTGCAATGGTAGTAAGGTAGAAATGGGTATGTCATACACCAGGAACTAAAACAAGAACAATAAATCCATAATATAGTTTGTGTGTATTTTGTACGGGGTAACTGGACAAAGCAGATAAAATCGGAAGTTGAGGAGAGGTCATAGTGAAGAGATTACAAGGTAAGAAATTTAGTTTTTATTTGAGCTTACTGAATGTTCTGTAAAATGTTTTAAACAAGGGGTTGATATGATCTAATTTACATTTTAGAAACATTGCTCTGAATATCATATGGCGATGAGATTATAGAAGGACAATAGTGCAAGCAAAGAGACAAATAGGAGATTGACTTGACTAGGCTTGCTCATGATGGGAAGACTCTCCCCAGTAGACTGTGTTCTATCACAAGTGATCGATATTTTCCATATGCCAACATTCATCCTCACTGCACTAGTTCAATTCTGGTAAACCCTTGTAGGAAGCCACCACTCATCAAATAAGAACAGACAGAATGCCAAGAAGATTGTCATTAATACCAGCTAGTCAGAAAAAAAAAGATGGGTTCTAGTTGCTGCTTTCTTCAAGTATAAACTTTGCTTACCCTTAATATGATTATTATATGCTAATTAAATATTAGTATAATAAGAAAGTGTTTTGTTAGAAATCAAGAAGGGCACAACAAGATGAGAAGATGCTATTTAATCATTAAACTTTACAAAAATATTTTTTTACATATCTCTATATAAATTTCAGGAAAAGCTATCCTGCTAAATCTAAATGGAATGCCTAGTTAAATATCTTGAGGCTAGAAGTCACATAAATAATACTAATAAGTCATCTCCAGAGTTCACTGACAATATTAAGCTGCAGGGCAAGTCTAGTGTTAGGCCATTATATTATTCAAAGAGTCCCAGGAGTTTGCCTACTTAAAAGTATCTTCCTTTCTTATGTGGCCTGTAATTCACATTCTCAGCCCTCTCTGCTTTTAGTAACTAATGTAGGAGCATTGCCTGCTTCAGAAGAAGAGGATTCAGACCTGCCTCATCAATCATATGTGTTGCCATGTATGAGAAAATATATTAAAATAATCAATATTTTTTGAGACCTACCATATAACAGGTGCTGTGCTAAGCTCTGAGGAAACAATGATGTACAAAAATGACACCCTGCCCTTGTGCAAGTCTAATGAAGGAATGGCATTAAAAGCCCCTCTTAGAGAGGAACTGAATACCATCTTTGTACAATTCTAAGGCAGGTCTTTCAAGCATGCCCTCCAGTATAGAACAGGACCAAAATTAATCAACACATATGCCCAATCTTTGCTTTCGTGCTGATCAGTACTGCAAAATAATGAAATTCAGTGTCCTCATCCTCTGGAACCCAGGAACTCAAACCAAGATGAAACAGTAAGGTGAACACACATGAAGCAGAGTATAAAATGGACCAGCTAGTAATCTAGGACTAAATTATCAGGGAGCACAATCAGAATGCAATGGGAGTTCAGAAAAGGTAATCCAGAAGAGGCTTTGTGGAGAAAATAATATTTTAGGTGATCCTTGGTAGATGTGTAAGAGGAGAATGGAAGAAGGTAAGATCTTATACAAAGGATCACCATGAGAACAAGCCTAAAAGAAAGAATGAACTGCAAGAAAATTTACCTAACTAGCAGAGAGGGAGGAGAGATAGAAGGCAGGATGGAGAAGCTGCCTAATGAAGGATCCTGAATGCCTGAATGAAGAGTCACACTTATCTCATAGTTAGAAGCTACTTTAGATTTTGCAAGAGAGGAAATACTGACATCTTAGGGAGATTATTTTTGCAATGGGAAATTAGAAAGTAGAATGAAGATGAAGTACAGAAACAAGTTAGAAGACTAATAAAGTTGATGAAATGGTGAAAGACAAACCTTACGGATTATACACACAGTTGCTTCCTAATAAAGATGAGGAACGAACCCCTTTACTTAGAGATTTTCCTTAAGTGGGAAGTCAAGTTATAGGGAATGGTGTGGGCATAGAGATGGGGAAAAGTTAAAATGAAAGATGACTCTATTTTTGTAAGTTGGGTTTACTGGGGCTTGACAGTCCAGTTCATGACTTTGGCCTTTATTTCGTATGCAATAGAAAACCATTAAAAGCTTGGAACAAGAAAGTGACATAATCAGACCTGTGTTTTAAGAGGATCACTAACTGGCAATGGAGTGGAAGACAGATTGGGGCAAGTCAAAGTCAGAGAAGACCAGTTATAAAGTTTTTAAAATAACAAGCAAGAGATGACAAAAGCAGACTGCAGGGCAATGACAGTGTGAAGAGAAAAACTTTTAGAGGAATTTCACAAGAAGACTGATGGGACTTGTTAATTAATTGAATATGGAAGTTGAGAAAATAGGAGGGCAAAGGAGTCCTCTATTTTTTTTGCTTAAAGTCTAGGCTGCTAAAACGAGAAAGTAGAGTTTTAAAAAAAGTGTTTCAGCAAGAATTTGGAAAATCTACTTTTAGAATCCTGGATTAGTTCCTAAGTTGGTACTCAAATAGCCTGTACTTCCAGATGGACATGCTCAGGAAGTTGTCAAAGGAATATGACATTCTTCACAGAAGGGCTGTCTTTGAGTTCTGTAAATTAAATAAACTAAGCCCAGAAGTTCAGATTCTTTTCTCTCGATTTTTCCTTGTTTTTTCTTTTTCTTTCTCTCATGTATTTTTGCAACTTCAGTACATATATATAGCATGTGAGCGAGTAACCTATTTGTCAATAATGAACCTCATTTTGATTTTTAAAAACATATGTCCACAAAGCAAGTAATTGATTCTGTTTCAAGAAGAAATATAACCTGAACTTGTCTCCCTCTGCTGGTTGTACAATGAGGTATCACTGGTGTTTTTTAACCATAGTAATAGTAGAAGTAGAAGTATCCAAAAATAATTTGGTTTGTACACGTATAGGGCTTTGCAGTTCACAATGCATAGTGACATGCATAATCACAATGAGGTATCACTGGTGTTTTTTAACCATAGTAATAGTAGAAGTAGAAGTATCCAATAATAATTTGGTTTGTACACGTATAGGGCTTTGCAGTTCACAATGCATAGTGACATGCATAATTTCATATATCTTCATTGCAACTCTGTGAGATAAACAGTGAAAGTGTTATCACCCCACTTGTCAGAATATTACTTTGAGACTCCAAGCAGCAAGCTCTCATATGAAATTAGAGGAAAATCAGAAAGCATATGTAATTAAAAGAACTGTATAATGCTAAGGACAGAAAAGGCCCAGAAAATCTTCTTGCTCAATCCCTCCATTTTACAGCTGAGTCATGGAAACTTAGAGTTTAAGCAGTTATTTAGGAGCACTAACATTAGTATTCAGAGATCATAACTCTTAAAACAGTGCTCTTTCTAGAGTACCATGCACCTGCCTGATCATGTCAGCATGTTAATCCTTTACAGCATAGCTGAAGCATTTATACAGGTAGGCTGTGTTGTAGATTAGAAATGCCTGTTTCTCTGAGGCTAGGTCTACATTGCATCAGAACAACTCACAGCTATGTTAAACTCATAAGCAAGAGAAAAACAAAATAAAAGGAACATACATCAATTAGATAAATAAATAAACCTTAAGGCAATCTTTAATCACTTGTTTCAATAGACTAGTGATCTGTCCAGTCTTGGGCTTTATAATCATAGGCAAGGCTTGATGTAATTTTCAGGGATGCCAGGTTATTACAGACTGTGTCTGCTGGAGTGAAGTTGCTGGAGTGAAGTTGCTCATCACCCCACTCCCAGGGTCCTAGGTGTCCTCCAGAAACAGTCTACTACAGGTCTTTGGCTATTCACCCAGAATCCGACTCTCCAAAGTAATCCTCATTCATCATGGATATTCTCATTTTCTCTTGGCAGGGAAATAAAAGATGATTAAAATAATTTATACTTGTGTGTGAGTGACTGGTAAATTTCAGCCTCTGAAGAGATACAAATATTATACAAGGGCAGTTTCCTAAACTCAGTAAATTTCTAATAGGTTAAATATGTAGAGAATATATTTTTGAATTAGAGAACACTTTAGTAACTCTCCTTTCCTCCTGGCAGGAGATAAAGACTTTTGTGTCCACGATTGTAAAAGTACTTTAAGAAATCTAAAATTAAAATAATAAAAAAAAGGAATCTACATGATCTTAACACATTAAGTCATAATGTCTACTCACATAGGAGACAACTTAGCTTAGACCACCAACTCAACATACTGTGCCTATTAAAAAGTTTTTATACTGATATTATGTATCAGTCAGAAATACAGAAAGAAATTAATAATAATAGTAAAATTTTATGTAATATGTGTATACAAATATAGACAATATAGACAATTCACAGATACAGACACTTTCCAATACACTTGGTAAATGTTTCTGATACCCATATCTAACGACAATTTGTCAGTTAAAATTTTCACGCAGCTTCTTTTTTCGGTAGCAAGATTAGAGTCTTCTTTCTTCTATAGCGTTCTCTTTTACCATTTCAAGAAAGCATGACAGAGTATTAATCTTAAGATAGAATTAGTCTAAGACTGATCACTTGTGATGACTGGAAGCAAGGGAATGAGTTGATATAAGGAATGAACACTCTTTCAGAAGAATTAGGTTATAGGTAGATATTTGTTCTAGGAAATATCTAGCTTGGATATAAGGACTAAACAGTTTGGGGAGGTAGGACGGTAGGTAAAAGGATAAGCAGATGAGAAAATTTGGATTGTGACCAGGAAGGAATGTGACCCATTGTAGGCAGTGAAAGAGGAAGATATAAGGCAGTGAAGGGAAACCTGTAACAGAATCAATTATTTATTGAGATAGAACAGAGAGCATTATCATTCATCAGCTGATGTGAAACAATCTAATTTTGGTACCTGTTTTAAAACATATTATAACTGGGTGATGATTTTTCTTGGAACAAAAATGACTACCTTGTTATTAAGGAGCAATACTCAATGATAATCATGACTCGTTTCCACTGCTACCAATCTGGGTTACATTACTTTTGTGATATTATTAGCAACAATACTTGATTATTTAATCAAATAACAAGAATTGATTGATCACATACGATGTAAGTGGGTACTCTGAAAGATCTGTGGGAACCATTCTCTATAGTCTCTGTGATAAGATTCCTCTGTAATAAAATTTCAGCCTTGTTAGGAAAAGATCAACATACAGACTGCTAAATGATTTAAAAATGGCATAGAATTAAGTCTGAAGTTTTGAAAAAGTGCTCTAAATGCCCAGAAATTCAAACATGCAGAGATCACTTCAACCTTCTATGTTGCAGTTAGAGTACTAGGCACTGAAGTCACAAAGAAGCACAGGGCAAGATCCCAGTACTCAAAGAGTGAACAGACTAGAGAGAGATGCAAACAGGGGACAATGACAATATAGTACTAGCTGCACAAAAACCTGGATGGTACTGTGTTGACTTAAGGGAGATCATACAACCCAGACTGGAAGGTAGGTTTTCTGCAAAAGATGGTAACTGAGCTGTGTCCCAAAAGAGAAGTCATCTGAGAAGGTGGGACTTAGGTATGGTCTCCTTAAGGATCTAGGTGTAGATAGCTAGAAAAGAGTATGAGAGAAATTTTAAGAGGGCCAACAACAGAGATGAATGCCTGGAGTTAGGAGCCAACACCATGAAGCAAGGCAAAGGGGGCAAGGAAGAAAGTGCCCTGATCAGAGAAGAGGGTCCCTGCTGAGGAATAGCAGGAAACTCATTTAGATGCAGAGGATAGAGGTGATGATAAAAGGTCTTAGAAGACAGGAAGGGAAAAACTAAACCTAATGCATTTGTAAACAAAAGTGTTTGGATTTTTTCCTTAGACAATGCCTTTTGAAAGTGGCATTCCATGTAGCTGCTGTATGAAATGGAGGGCCCAGCTAGAATATTGTCTCAGTAATTCAGGAATGAGAGGTAACGACCAGAGAGTGAGGGTGGAGAAGAAGGATAATTGTACAAGATATTATAAAAGACCAGTCAAAAAGAATTGTCGATTAACTGGGTATATAAAATGGACAACAGGAAGGTATCTAAGATGAGTTCCACGAATCCCCACCTGGGTTTCTGGAGAATAAGATCATCATTGATAGAGTTCAAGGAGTTGAGAAAGCAGAGTGGACTACTGGGGTTGTGGTGGGTTGGGGTGAAGAACAAATCCTTCATAAGTATCAGGCTGCCATTTGGTTAGCAGCTTTTATGAGTGGAGTGTGCCTGTTAATGAGTTTGGCTGCATTAGCTCAATCAGTATGAATTTCCCAGATGTACTTAATTAAGACAGGAAAGATTGCAACAAGAAGCCATATGATCCTTTCAGTGTTGATGCTTATATTTGTTAGTGTTCATAAATGAAATAGCATTAATTATTCTCTAATATCCATGCTCTAAAAATATGATACACGCTTTGGAACATACCTAAAATATACAAACACCTGGGCTTAAATGGACCTTGCACACTGAAGTTTGATTGTTATCAATTTCTGTTTAATATAACCCTAGAATTCATTTTCTCGGTTTCATTAGATCTCATACTGAAACTCTTAGGGAGTCCAAAATATTCTGTGCTATGCTCACTGAATTTGATTGTTAACTATTATCCTCTGCCCTTGAACTTCTTATACTTTTCTTTATTCTAATCTATTTCTAACTGGTGCCAGACTATTTCTTTTAGAAAAATATTCTGTACATTTCAAAATGCATTTTGAATATCAAATAAAGTTATAAAATAGTTTTTCTTTAAATTAATAATGAACTTTATGTTGAGAAGGTTAGATTTAAGTTTAAATATTAAAGAAGAAATGTACAGAATATAGTTATAAATGTGGAGCTGGGCTTTAAGAAAAGATCCTGTAGTGGAATACAGATTTGGGAGTCATCAGGGTAAAGGTGAGAGTTGAAACGCAGGGGTGTGTGTGTGTGTGTGTGTGTGTGTGTGTGTGTGTGTGTGTGTGTTTGAGAGACTGAGAGAAGAAAAAGAAGACCAGAGTCTAAGAACTGCACCTTGGGTAGGAATTGCTATTTTGGAGCAAGAAATAAGGAAGAAGCAAGAAAAGTTGCTCCTGGAAAGTGGCAGAACCAAAGTGCGTCTCCTTTCATCTGTGGAGCACAAAGAGCTTTCCATTCATTCATCTTCACTTGACATCTTATAGCACTCCAGAGAGCTCTTTGGAAGAAAGATGTTATAAACGTCAGGTATTAAGATAATAAACATAAAAACAATGATATATACTCAAGCTCTTAAAATAGAAGGAGGGTGTTGCCTGTATTCATCACTAAATGTTTTAGATCAATATCAAAGGATGATGGGAACCCAGAGTAGCTTCAAGGCCTGGGGCATTCCTGTGAGTGCAGTGATACCCCAAGGGGAAGGGTGGTTTCCTCTCCAAATGTGCCCCTCTTTCTCAGCCTGGTTCCATTAGGCTTGCCACTAACTCGACAGATGGTTGCTATGTGAATAGTGGGATTTCCATGTTCCCAAGAGAAATTCTTAGATCACAGGCCTTCACTTCATCATCATCATTATTACCAAAGTGGCAGATTATGGCGTCTTCTAAAGAGGATGGCTTAAATACATGTTTGATTTTTTTTCTAGTAACCAGCTAAAATGGAATCTATTCCCTAAAGTGCCATTTACTATCGTATATAAATGCCATTTATAATAGTTACTCCAATTTGCAAATATGGCATGAGATTCTGATATTATCCAAGCATTTAACAAATTTAAAAAATTGCTTTGGGTAACCAGCACCAAATTATCATTTTTCCCAAGAGACATTTTAAATCCAGTTTGAGAAGATAGGGTACATTACGCCCTCCCACGCACAAAAAGACCAATATGTAAATATATGCCCACCACACATATACCATCAACTGGACAGTTGGTGACTTATTGGCCACTCAGTTATTTGTCTAACAACTCATTATTAATTTAACCAAAGCCTAACTATATAATTGGTAGATTTTAAATTTCAAGCTTGCTTCTTAGCTGTGTTCATGTTGTTTCTAGAGGGGACAAATGAGGGACCAGAAAACTGAGGATTGAAACCTTGACCCAAGTCTTAGAGAGATGTTTGCAGAAGGAAGGATAATGTGTCTGGGACTATTTTTAGTATTATGCATAGTTTCTGAGCTTCAGCTTTCATATTTGACAAATGAAAATCCTATAGATATTCAGATATGAGCAGAAGATTTGGTACATTCCTACTGTATTTCCAGCCTTTCAATTCTTTCCGTCACCTGGAACTTGGTGCTGTGTACTTCACTGATTCTTTATCATCTCCGCTTGCCTAGGCAGAGCCAGACAGACTGTTATAATGTACCATATGTTAATGTCCTGACTCTCAGCAGTGCCTTTTCTTATCTGAAATTTTTTTTAAAAGTCCTTAATATTTATAGAAATATGTCAAATTTATATTGAAAGATTTATGTTATCAAACCGCAAAGAAATTTAAAGCAAAACCATATTTAATTTGCAATTATTTTTCCTATTGATGAGAGTTTAAAATGTTTTCCCTTATATGAAATAAAAAATAGGGTAGTTTAAATCACTCCTCATCAACTATCCTTGTATCCCCCAAATCATGGGTTTTACATCAAACAGGTTTAACCGTATCTCCCAATTTTTTCATTGGCTCCATTTTACAAATAGAATAACCAAGACCCTAACACTTTAAAGGCCTTGTTCAAGGTCACATAATAGATCATGTCACACAACAGAACTCTGATTGAAATATGCTGACAGCAAGGCAAAGGAGAACATACATGACTGTGTGCTTGTGTGTGCGTGTGTGTGTCCCTTTGCTTAGTCTGTTCCTTGTGTAGAATCTCACTAACTCCCTCCCTCGTTCCCTTCCTCCAACTTTTCTTTATGCAGCAAATTCTTACTCTTTAATCAAGATTCAGTGCAAATACCATCTCTTCCTGCCTTCCTGCTCTGTATCAGGTAGTGCCCCTTTCTTTATCCTCCAAGAAATCACTTGAGTCATTTTGGCAGCACAGTTGTCAAGCACATCAGAGTTCTTTACAAATATATCTGTCTACTTCATTGAAACAAATTATGAACTATTATCACTGCTTCACAGACTCCCTAAGAGTAAGAACCCTAGCCTATTTGCCTTTAAATGCATGGTGCCTAAAACAGTGCTTAATGATGGTATTTCAAAGGGTTTGTAGAAAAAGTTATGTTTAATTTAGATAAATTGAGAAAAAATCTTACTCTTAGTAATGACTTTAACTAAGAAGCATACCTTTACTGTAGACATAATATTGTACTTCATTTTAATTCCTCTGGAATATTTAGAAAATATAAGGACCTAACGAATACCCTTGGTGAGATCTTAGGGGTGGGACAACTATTGTTTTTCAGAAGCAACACTGGCACCAACATTTACCATTAACTTTATTTTGAAAAAATAGTACCTTAACTTCTCATGATCTACAGAAATCTTTTGCCTTCTCCCTCTGTAAAGATAGTCTTTTGCATCAATTTATAACTATTTTGTTAAAGTCATCAGAGACAACCTGGAATTTCAGGACTCATCTTAAGTGGCTTGAGTGATAGTTCAGTTAATGATCTGTTCAGTAGCCTGAAGATTTGCTATTGGGGAATATCTGAAAGATCACATCTATTCCTATATGATTAAATATACATTATTTAGAAAAGACTAAACTTTTGGAATGTGTGAATGAGACCTTTGAGGACAAGACAAGGTCAGGACACCATCTAGTTCAACTGTTTCTCAGATAACAGATAGTGGAAGATCATTTAACCTAAGCTGCATGTCCAGACCTCTCCATCAGGCTGAAAGGTGACAGATTTTGATGAGTGGGGAAGGTAGGGGGGTTACTCACTGTGGTATTGTGAAAATATATATTTGGTTTTCATCCCCATCTCCTGACATACAACTCCTAAAATCTTAGAATCTCTAAAGTATTAAGAATCTTTTCGTACGCTAATAATGGAGGGTAAAACACTACACTGTGTGTTTTTCCCACACCAAGGCACTCACAAAATAGTGTGTGCCCTGTTTTAGCACATATATTTCTGTCTTTGCCCCCAATTGCTGTTTCCACTTTGTTTTTTCCCAGTACCCTACACTTCTGACTCATATTAAATCTAGTTTCTGTTCCTAAAATTTCCCTTCTATGCACCCCTTTATCTTTTTTTTTAAGACTATCTCTTTTTTTTCCCATTCTCCTCATCCTATAACCTATATCACACACTGGACCATTAAAAAAGGGAGTTACATGTTTAAAGATTATCTAATAAGTGCACTGAAAACATTTTTGGGGTTTTTTTTGTTGTTGTCGTCGTTATTCTTAATTTCTCATTCAGCTTTTAGTTACCGAGCACTCTTGATTAGGACTGTTTGAAAATGAAAGAGTAAATGAATCCTGAATATTTACTTCTGTCAAAAGAAACAGAAAAGGAGCCAGAGACCGTGCTAAATGTTGGGAGAAAAATTTGAAGATGACAAAGTTCTTGTCCTCAAGAACATCATATTGCAGTGAGTAAGGCAGACATGCACACACAAATTGCTTCTGACTTGTGTGATGTAAGATTGAATTTAAAATTTTTGTTTGTAAGTCATTGGCTCCTAGAAATTCAAGAATCTCTACTCTGTATTTTGATATATTTAAGTGAGACAAAGAATGGAATATTAAATAGGAATACTTAGTGTAGGAACGTAAGGCAATCTTTACAGTCCCTTATTAAAACTGGCATAGACTTTGAAGACTTGAGACTTTAGTGAGAAGGAGATTTGGAAAGGCTCTAAAACAGAGCCCCATAAATGATTAAAGCAGTTAGAAATATTAGCAGATGCCCATCAGTTTGGAGGCAAGCAGATATTGCTGCCATATCAAATTAGATTCTGTCTAGAGGTGTTGGGAAAATAGTTCTGTAAAGATAATGATTTTAAATCATGAATGTCAACCAGAGCTTCCTTTTCTTGACAATGCCTTAACCTGCGCCATGAAGCTCAATCCTTTTCCATCCCCCTTCCAGAAGTTCCCACTGTCCTCTTCCCTAACACCATCTCAGCAGAGGCAGGATGGAATCACTGGCCTTATTGCCATTTCTTGATTATCTGGACTCAGTGGCCCAGCCACAGGTTCTAGCCTCCCATAAGGTCCTCTCCCCTCCCTGCTATATCCTCCCGGCAGTGCCCTTGACAGCCAGTCTTAAAATCCAGCTTATCAGGGGAGACACAAATAATCAACCAATAACTAGATGCTTCGAACCTTCTACATGACTAAGATTTCTCACTATATCGTATATATAGCAATATAGGGATATTACTATAATATTATGCTACAATATTACTATAATATAACATAGTATATAGGAATAGTACTATAATAATATATATACTACACACACACACACACACACACACATATATATATATATATATATATACATACTATTTATATATTATAGATATATAAAACTTCTAGGTGCCAGATACTTGGTCAGATGCTAGGGATAGAAGGAGGGATCAGATACACCCATGCTCTCATAGTTTAGAACAGGGAATATCTTTCATACTAACANCAATATTACTATAATATAACATAGTATATAGGAATAGTACTATAATAATATATATACTACATATATATATATATATATATATACATACATACATACTATTCATATATTATAGATATATAAAACTTCTAGGTGCCAGATACTTGGTCAGATGCTAGGGATAGAAGGAGGGATCAGATACACCCATGCTCTCATAGTTTAGAACAGGGAATATCTTTCATACTAACACATTAGCACACTACAAATTTGAGATGCTGAGACAGACATTTGCAGGAGGAAGAGCAAAGGCATAAAGGTGGGACTGATTAAGTGTTCTCAAAGTTTCTGGACACAGGAAATAATTCCAAGAAAAGCTTTACAGTAATAGAGATGTGGAGCTATAAATAATTTTTAAAATTGAGTAGAGGAAGTGGGAAGGAAGTTATACATTGTTCTATTCAATCAGTACTGTAAGCAGTGCAGTATGTCTAGAGTAAGGGTATTAGTAGGAGAGGCAGTCTAGGGAGATACACAGAAGTCAGATCACAGAGGGCTTGTACTGACTTTTACTAGCACCCAGATAGGAAGAGACTGATAATATTGGGGAGACAATACATATAATCATATGAGCCACATTTCCTTTGCAGCTGCACACAGATCTACCACACACACACACACGCACACACACACACACACACACACACACACACCTCATTCATTTTCTTTCTAAATTAATGAGGCATGGTATTATTATTCATCCATATTAAATACTCATTTCAGGGTCTGGCTTAGTCCTGGCCATAGGAAGGACTTGAAATAATAAAAAATAAAATTAAAATGCTTCCTTCTCTTTTCTCTCCCAAACTATAAGCCTAGTACTTACTCCTTGCTTCTCATGAACCTCTTCATACAACGCACACGAACATAATTGCACAAACTTTTCAGGAAGAGTTAAGAAAGGCAATAAAAGACACCCCTCCCTCCCATAAAGAGGGTGCAGGGGCAGAAAAGTGAGGTCTTTGCATGCTTGGAAAAA
>NW_007731713.1:103235-108085 GCF_000696425.1 Galeopterus variegatus
AGAGATTGATGACTTCATTGGGAAAGCAGGTGGATCCTGTCCCCAGAAACCTTCTTTTCCTTTTGGTTGCAAAAGATTGAAAAGAGTGAATTGACCTGGTCAGAAGTCTGTCCAACCGCCTCTCTTCAGGAGTGAGCCACTACATTCAATATTACTCACCAGAAATTTCAGCAAATTATTGTGCAAAAGGAGAAAGAATGAAACAAAATAGCCTGTGAGAACGATAACTGGCTGAGACTCTCTTCTGGGGTGTATTGGGGTGTTTAGCCCATCTGGCTTGCAAACTTGATCAGCCTGCATTGGATATCAATGAACATGGAGAGTCCAAATTGTTTTCATGGAGTGTTTTCATGGCTCCTCTTCCTACCCTACTTACGTAAGAATATACTGGAATAGTATTGATTTGTGGGACATCACTTCCCAATCAGCTCTTCTTTTTTTTTATGGTAACTATTGTTGCTAGATGTTTGTTTTTAGATCAGTTAGTCAACAGTAAGCTTAGTCAAAAATAAGCTACTTTTTCCGTCTGAGTCATTCTTTAGCCTGCATTTTTATTCCCTTCTCAAGGGAATTCAGACTTTGCAAGGAGTGGTTGAATCTCAGAAGCAAGAATGATACTGTTAAAAAGACTCCTAGATGCCATCCAGTTCTCTAGTTTTCAAATGAAGATTTTCCAAATTCTTAGATTTTTATATAGGTGATGCAAGGCCACAGTGTGAAGTGGGACTGTGGAGAATGCTGAGAAAGCTTTCAAGCGAAGAAACAAGACTTTAAGCTGCTTTTGTACACCGAGGTTCCAGTTTTAATTTCATTTGATAAAAGATCTTTTTGTTAGTGGGTGAAAAATTCATGACTGAGAGAGATTCCATAATGGGTCACGTCACTCAGGTAGCAACAGAGCCAGGATTGGAACAAAGTTTCCAGAGTCTTCATCAATTCAGCGTCCTCCCTGCCACTCTATACTCCTCTTCTAATTCCTCTTTCCATCCTGTTGGCATCTACTTATTCTCTATTTTAAATTTTCCCATTTTCCTTTCTTCTTTCAGCACTTTTTAGTTGTCTCTAGAGCAGTCTTGTTTTAGTTTCTCTATGTATTTTATTGAATATCCTTTTCTTATCAATTCTGAGAGTGTTAGTCCACTGCCAAAAGACAGGAGGGGTCATTATTACCATTATTAATATTATTATTTTTCACTTTGACAAGAATTTTTTAGAGACATTCAGCTTTCATAGATTTTATGCATTAATTATATTGGTATAAACTCATACATTTTTATGAGGTACACAGAAGGAGATACAAAAACTAAGGCCCTGAAATGAGAAATGACTTGCTCAATGGCACAAAGTTATTTAGAAGCATATTTGTTCTTTCCCATATTTGTTCTTTCCACTTGAATACTCCAAATGAAGAGAAGGTTTGGGATAGAGGAGTATTTAAATTCCCGCCTGCATAGATTAGTCTGTCTACTTTCCCTTGACATTTCAAATGACTAGGTTCCTTATTAAATCAGTTATGCATACACTTACTAATTACTTGTTCACCTTGACAACCCCACCACCAACCTAGCTGAGCAAGACCAAAGGGCCATACATTCCTCCATAAATTTTTTTTTCACAAGCCACATGGTCGATTACCATTTCATTATCAATATCAATACCTAGAGATTCTTTGCAACCTTTAAATTTTGACAATGTCTTAAACACAATTGGTTCTCTTCTGACCTCTCATCAGTTTTACATTTCCTCTTCCACTGAATTTTTGTTCACATAGTCACTCTGCTCATGCCAGAATATCTCACTGGGTGGACAATCCTGCGAAATATACTACCCAAGACCTTGAGCTTATCTCTGCCCCTTGGTGAACATTCTAAATCCCTATCTGAATCTTCAAGTTAACAAGCATAGGAGATTGTAAGAAGAACTGGGTAGGAGCTAAGTATGAAGTAGGTACTCTCCATAGAAAATAAAAATGGCAGGAGGAAGACACATTCCCAAGCATTGGCATATGCATAACTCCAAGAGAACATGTATGCGTATGTGTGTATGTGTGTGTATGCACAGAACATGTGCATGTGTGGGTGTGCACAAAATCTCATGCAGCCTCTGAACCCCCATTTCCTCCACAATGAAATGGATGGAGAGACTACTAAATAGACCAAGGAAGAGGGAGCAATATACCCCGATCACTGGCACAGTTTTAATCAAAATCTAAAGATTTTCAAAGAACCTCATCCATTTTCTCTATCCTCTAATTAAGGTGAGGCACATAAATTGTAGTGATACTAATAAATCCTGAATCAGCTGCTTTTGGTCTGAAGCTAATGCTCTTTGCCCCATAGTAGGCAGATTGAGAGGTTAAAGGTATCAATTTGACTACCCATTGAAAGGCAAAGAACTTCTTTGTGGTATCAGCAATTTAATTTTCTATTGAAAATTAGTGTCTTTAGAAGCCATGGCAAAATGATTACATTCACATTCCTCTGTTGCTTGATTTGGTCACTGCATCCACTAAAGCCCTGTATTCTTTGAGTTGCCATCTCATACCTGATGAGCTTCCCTATATCTAGTGTGGAAAACCAGCTGAAGGCAGAAGGTAGCTTTCTTTCCCTGGTATAAGAAGAGTTTTGGGTCACAGGCGGTTGCCTTCTCACTGTGCTTTTAAAAGAAGAGAGAAAATGCCTTCAGTTTGCTGAGAGCAAAAATATGTTCTTTTTCATCTGAAACGATTTCTTGCATCTCACTAAATATTACTGAGCATCCCACAAGTACCTTATCATCTTATCTATTTGCAACAGCAAACTGAATGTATTAGAAAACCTCTTCAAACTGGTGGAGCCTAGCAGCCCAGGAAGCTTCAGGGAATAAAATATCTGACAGCAGGTGGCCTGGGTAGACCAGCTGTGTGGCAGTACATAGGAACTGCCACTTAACAAGTTAGGGCAGCCTGCTCCATAGCTCACAGGAAGTTGGACACAATTCTATTCCCTTTAGACAGCATGGGCTTCAGGGGAAAAAGCAGGCATTTTATCATGTGCTATGCCTCCTTTTTCATGTGACTTCAGGTTAGACGTATAACAGTTTCCTGTGCAAGAGTAAAAACGTCACTTGCAGGAGATACTGGACCATTGACCCAGAGTCCATATGTCAGTAATCTTGTTCCCCTTTGGGATGTGATCAGTTACCATGGTAACCAGCAACCAAGGCTTATTAGTGCTTGTTAGTGTTTAAAAGGTGATTTATAAGCATATAAATAATTGGTGGCTCGTTAACAGGTGGGGCTCCTGAACTCAGCTGCCTTTGGCAATTATCTACAGGATTCAAGAGCTATGCTCCTGTCCTCTGCAGCTGCTTGCCTGCTTGTCTGGCTCAGGAAACATCAGTCTGGCTCAGGAAGCATCAACCTTGAAAACAAGGTACAGAGGAAACAATCCATTAGTGGGGTGGGTGGAGCAGATCAGCAGACTGATGGTGGTCGTTCACCTAGCAGAGTGCACAGGGACAGATGGGAGGGAGTACAGGTTGCTCATTTTCAATTTTTCCTGCAGAAAATATATGTACCGTACCCCCCGAACCCTTGTTTCTTGGCAAATTCATTAGGAATGAAGCCAGACTTACATATAAGTGGTTGCTTATACTGGAAGAGCCCCTTGTCTAAAAATACCTCCCTGAACCAGCAGTCACAAAACCTGAAAGTATGTGAGGATAGATGTGTTATATTACTTTCACCTCTGTGTGTGTGTATATGTGTAGGAGGGGGGTGGAGGGAGAGAGAGAGAGAGAGAGAGGAAGTGAAGTGAGTTCTTTGGGTGTGTTGGGGAGAAATAAGATTGAAAGAGAAATAGAGTGGCTCAACACACCCAATAGAAGTAAACACTAACCTCTCTGTTGATCATATTTTTAATAACTGGAGAGACTCAGGATACTCTGAAGGAGACAGAGCTATGAATTTTGAGGATTGCAAGAGTTTGTGGATTGGAGCTACAATACTGTCAGATCGCAATTTTGACTGGCCAGACCCAACTTAGATGATTCTGGGGTTGGGTTTTGTCTCGTTTTGTTTTGCTTTTTAATTTTTGAAGATCTTTTTCAATATCTGATATCTTTCTACAGTTTTAGAGTATTGAATTATTAAGAGAACTCATTCATTGAAGAATGCTACATATTGATCTCATCTGTAAGTGGTACTATATCAGTGATTATTGTTGTCATTTTGGCTTTAGGTACACCAGAAGAAGAGAAAAAAACAGGAAGGTAAATGGTAAAAAGATGTTCTGTCTGGTTTCTGAGGCTTAATTTTTTCATTTGTAGAGAATCTCAGGATCCTATATCTAGGCACAGTCAGACAGCGCTGCTTAAAGGATGACATAAAAGAGAGGTGAGTGTATCAGCTGTGCATTGTCCCGTAGGGTATTCCATTAACTCTGGGACATGTACAGATCAGCAATGATGATGCATGCTTCTGAGCCAGAGGGGCTGATTACCCCTTCAATTATTTTAGCTTATGTAACAGCATAGTTTCTCCTCTATTCAACTCAGTGCCTAATTCCACTGATGAAGCACCTAACTCACTAACACGTGAAAGTGTTATTCAGGTTGATTAAACACTACTCTATTTATGGAAATACCTTTTGTTTTAATAATTGGTAGTGGTTTTTAATTCCACCCTCTACAAAGTGGGGGGTAATTATCTTGATCCTTTCTCTGTCTTGCTAAGACTTTTGAACACATTCTATGCTTTTTGAAGAAAAACTATTCCAAATAAAAATAAAGAACACTCATATAATTCTTACTATGTTCCAGTCATCATTCTAAGTGCTGTATATATGATAACTAATTTAATCCTCACAAAA
>NW_007731713.1:109743-110634 GCF_000696425.1 Galeopterus variegatus
ATTTATCTCTCTACTCTAGCTCTTTCTGAAAATACATCTCATTTACTTCCATTTCTACTATTTTCATATGCATAATGTCTATGTAGTCCCATAAAAATTTCTAACACACAAAGAAACAAGAAAATGAAACTCATGGCCAAGAGAGAATATATGAACAAAAGCAGACCACAGATGGTCCAGTCAAGGATTTAAAATACTTAAAATAAAATAAAAAGTCTAAAGGATCTAGTAGAGAAGGTAGGCAATAGAAGCAAGTAGATGGGGAATTTTAATAGAGACATTAATACTATATTAAATAAAAATCTAATAAAAATTATAGGAAAAAATGCAATAACATACATAAAGAGTTCATTAGATTCACTTAATAGCAGACTGGAACTTAAAAAAGAAAAGAAAAAGTATCCTTGAAGACAAATAAATAGAAAGCATTCAGTCTGAAAAACAAAAAGTGTAGGAAAAAAATAGAAAAAAGTTTCTGAGATCTGTGGGACAACATCAAATCCACCATGAGTATGGGAAAAATAAAAAGATAGAGAATAGGGTAGAAAAATATATTTAAATAAATGTAGCAGAGAATGATTCAAAAGGACTGAAAAGTGAACAGATATGATGGGGGAGAATGGGTAAAGAGACACGAAAATCAACTACAATGTATATTGAGAAGTTAAAATAAAAAAATACAAAAAATTAAAATTTTTTAAAAGAAGGATTGAAAAACATTAACATATATGTCTAAGATATTCAATGTACCCCATGCAGGGTATTGCAAAGCAAAATACACCTAGGCACTTCATAGTCAAATTGCTAAATACCAACATTGCTAAATACCAAATATCAACTTAAGAGTATTCTTAATTTCTATCATCTATCTATCTATCTATCTATCTATCT
>NW_007731713.1:112221-113717 GCF_000696425.1 Galeopterus variegatus
TGCAGTGTACAAGATTAATGCATAATACCTAAACTCTTTCCTAAATACCAGCAAAGAACATGCAAAATTTGTAATTAAAAACCCCTTATCATTTACATTAGCACCCCACATATAAAATACTTGGGTATAAATCTAACAAAATATTTACAAGATCTATATGAGGAAAACTACAAAACTTTAATGAAACATATCAAAGAAGAACAAAATAAATGAAGAAATATTCCATGTCCATGGATAGGAAGACTCAATATTGTCAAGATGTCAGTTTTTCCTAACTTGATCTATAGATTCAACACAATTTCCACAAAAATTCCAACAGTTATATTGTGGATATTGATACACTGATTCAAAAGTGTATATGGAGAGGCAAAAGAACCCAGAATCCCAACTCAATATTGAAGGAGAAAAATGTTAGAGGACTGACACTACCTGGCTCAAGACTTATCATAAAGCTAACATAATTAAGACAATGTGCTATTGGAGAATGGTTAGACAAATAGATCAATGGAACAGAATAGAGAGCCTAGAAATATACCCACAGAAATATAGTCAATTGACCTTTGATTAAAAAACAAAGCCAATTCGATGGATCAAATTTACTCTTTTTTACAAAGTATTGAAATAACAGGACATCGATTATGAAAAAAAAAATCTAGACACAGACTTTACACCCTTTAAAAAAATTAACTCAAAATGGATCATATCAGGGCTGGCCTGTGGCTCACTTGGGAGAGGGTGATGCTAATAACACCAAGGCCATGGGTTCAGATCCCTATATAGGGATGGCTGGTTAGCTCACTTGGGANAAAGGACCTTTCTATCTATGTCTATATTTATATGTATCTATCTATACCTTTAAAATACTATATAAAACTTAAAAATAATAATATATTGAATGTACTGAGGGAATTTCAGCATGTGTAGAACTAAAGTATTAGAAATAAAGTGCACAATACTTAAGAAGAGGAGAAAATTATACTGTCTACAAAAAAACATACACAACATTGTGAGAAGCTTTCTTACAAATATCAGGAACAAGGCAAGCATGTTCCTTCTCACCAATGTTTTTCAACATCATACTGGAAGTCCTAGCTAATGCAATAAGACAAGAAAAAGAAATAAAACATCTACAGAATGGGAAGGAAGAAATGAAACTGTCTTTGTTCACAAATGACATGATTTTCTATATAGAAGGTCCAAAAGAATCAACAAAAAACTCTAGGAACTAATATGCAATTATAGCCAGGCTGCAGTGTACAAGATTAATGCATAATACCTAAACTCTTTCCTAAATACCAGCAAAGAACATGCAAAATTTGTAATTAAAAACCCCTTATCATTTACATTAGCACCCCACAAATAAAATACTTGGGTATAAATCTAACAAAATATTTACAAGATCTATATGAGGAAAACTACAAAACTTTAATGAAACATATCAAAGAAGAACAAAATAAATGAAGAAATATTCCATGTCCATGGATAGGAAGACTCAA
>NW_007731713.1:115146-117976 GCF_000696425.1 Galeopterus variegatus
GACCATAATGAGGCATAAAGGAATTTTCTGTGGTGGTGTAAACTACACTACTTAGAAAAATTATAAGCATGCCATACACTGAAAAATTTTTATTATACGTATATCTGACAAAGGACTCATATACAGAATATTTTTTTTCTGTACATATCTGCATGTATGATGTATGCATTTATGCATACATAAAATTCATCAAACTGAATACTTAAGAACTATGAATGTTATTGTTTGTAAATTATACCTCGATTAGGAAAATATACATATTGAGTACCTACCCAGTGCCAGATTCTGTGTAACCAACTGGAGATACAGTGATGAACAAGAATTTGCTCTCATAAAATTAGAATACCCCAAAAATGGCGTTTTCTAGGCTTTTCAAGGACTTAGACCTCAATTATATCCTTATCTGTGTCAACAACATAATTAACTGTTTTTTTTTTCTCAGTACCAAATATAAAAAGCAGGAGTCCTGAGTTTTATTCACATTCTGTCCTTGAGTAGGCATTGTGAACTAGAGTAACACATTTCTCCTTAATAATCTTATTTGCAAAATAAGGATATCATTCCATTATCCTTTTAAGTCCTACATATTTACTGGTTTTTATTCTTATTATGTATAACTAGGATAATAACATCTACTTACTATGAAGCAGTAAACAGGGGAACACTATTCATTATGGAAGGAAACAGCCACAATTTCTTTGGCCTAATGACACCTGTTGTTAGATTCGGCAACATGGGGAAGAGAAAGAGACTAGAGCCAGGTGCCATTTCAGCCAAGCAGCTTTGTTCTACCAACATGGAGGGGAGACTGCATCAGATCAGTTCTCACCCCTGTATAGACTAAAAAGGTTTTTATAAGGCTTGAATTAGAGGAAGGGCGTTGGGTGGTCACTTTTGCGGAAGAATCTGTTTTGCACAAATTCCAGTTTTACTCAAAAAGCAAGGGGCTAGAGGGTGGAAAGTCGATTAATATGAGATAGGGAGGGGCAAGGGGGAAGAAGGTGGAAAGTTGATTAACATGGTTGTGCTGATGCTGGCCATGAAGCCTAATACCTGTTATCACTTGATATTCTTTGGTGCTCCCACTGATCCATTTCTTGTGAGATAAGCCAAGAGTTTCACAGGGTTATAAGATATCGAAGAAACTGAGGTCTGACTAGTCTTGCCTTTATTTCAAATCTAATTGCCTTTTAGGTGCTCCCACTGATCCATTTCTTGTGAGATAAGCCAAGAGTTTCACAGGGTTATAAGATATTGAAGAAACTGAGGTCTGACTAGTCTTGCCTTTATTTCAAATCTAATTGCCTTTTAATATGCCTTTTTCAACTATGTTAATTGGAGACAGAGTGATTAACCCAAAAACCAGATCTTCAAATCAAAAAGCCCCAGTTGTAGAAAGATCTTTTTTAATTTTCCAGGTGTAGAAAGTTTTTTGTTTTTAAGTGAATTAGTTAAGAGTCAGAGATGGAAAGGGAATCCAAAATCAGTATGTTCATAAAACATTCTCTCTTGTAAACATTTAGAGAACACGCAAGAGTAAATTGCTTTTTATGAGGTCTGCAGAGTAACATAATACATCATTTGCTTTTGTTATGGTTTTTGAATTTCGCGTTTCTCCAAAATTGCTTAAACTCTTTTTGGTTAGTGAAAGTAAAGACAAACTCAATATTACCAAACCTTTACACAAAGACTCCTTCCTGCACCTCATGCTGTTCACTTTCTAGTGGAATCTGTAACCCCTCCTTCTCACCCATCCTTCGTATCCATCCAATGTCTTTCATTTTTTTCTATGCAGTCTTCAACTTACTTCTGTCAATCCTTTCCTCTCTCAGCCTATACCCATAACTCCTTTTTTGTTATTCTTAAAACCTCTTTCCAATATCATTCACTCAGACTCATTCAACAAAAGCTTATTGAAGCTCTTATAGAATCCAAAGATACAGTGCTGAAGAATTTCCTTGCCATCCTAGAGTTCATAGTCTAAGATACATAAAAAGAATTACAAGTGTAGTCGTTCTACTTTATTCAGTCTTTTTGTAATCTTTACGTTTGTCATACAAATGTGTGCTTACATTTGCTTTACAGTGGCCTTTGGATTCAAGGTATCAAAATACACCTATCTTCTCTCAACTACCAGCTACCACTACAGTCTTCTTTCTGACTGTTGTGATGTTTCTTGCTTAATAAATACTTTCTTAGCATTCTAAAAATATATTTGCTCAGGATCTCCCTGTCTTACTAGCAAAAGGAAAACAACCAGTGAGAAAGAAAGAACAGGTGTTGTCACTGTTCTGTTCCTTTTATGGTCTCTTCTTACAACTTTTTCCCTTTCATTCATGTGTTCACTTTTATTCACGTGATCACTTATTAATTTACTCATTCATTCATTTGCAAATAAGTATTTAGTGCTTACTGTGAGCCAGGGAGTATGCTGAATTAGTAACACCTAGTCCTTGTCTTGAAGGAGCTCAGAATCAAAAACACTATCTCAAAACTGTTTTGCCACAACAAACATAACTGCCTTTGCCATTCAAAAAAATGAATTTCCCCGTTTAGATTTTGAAAAAAATAGATAAAACACATCTAAAGATAAAAAAGTAGTTTTTTTAGTGGCGAGCTATTCTATTTGATAGTATTTGATATGTGTGTGTGTGTGTGTGTGTGTGTGTGTGTGTGTGTATGAGAGAGAAGAGGAGAGAGAGCGTATATGTGTATGTACCTTACACTTCTGTTAGTACTATATTTCTACAGGCGCATTTTCAAACTATCTTTTTTTTTTTTCCTTTTTTTTTGTCTTTTTTCATGACCGGCAACGGATCGCAACCCTCAG
>NW_007731713.1:118395-137334 GCF_000696425.1 Galeopterus variegatus
AGCGGCCGGTCTGTATGTGGGATCTGAACCCTCGGCGGGAGCACCACCGCGCTTCCCAAGCAGCGCACTATAGCAGTGCACCATTGGGCCGGCCCTCAAACTATCTTTAATATAAACTGCATTCTAAAATAGCCTGTAAAGTACACAGAAAATGATACTTATAAAATCATTTTTAACACAATATTGTGTGAAATTCTTGAAGCACAGATTTAAAATATCTTTGCTGCATCCTCCAAAAAAACAAAATACAAATGTTACACACACACACACACACACACACACACACACACATACATTCAATTTAGAAGAAGGTGGCAATATTTTTGGTTCATTTAATTCATAAAATAAATTATTTTTTTGTTACAAATAATAACAGCTATTCCTTAAGGAGTATTTATTATGTTTGAACCTTTTTTAAAGTAATAATTAATTTGATCAACAATATTCTTAGAGCTAGTTATATGGATTATCTACATTTTACACATGAGAAATCTAAGAAAAATAGAGGTTAAAGAATTTGATTTATTGAGTCCTGAGCACAAAATACCACACAAAATAACAATTTTAAAAAATTTAATTGAAAAGACACAAAGTCTGTCCCCCCAAAAAACCCTTTAATAATTGACAACTTTTCGGGCCGGCCCGGTGGCGCACTGCTACAGTGCGCCGCTTGGGAGTGCGGCGGCGCTCCCGCTGAGGGTTCGGATCCCACATACAGACCGGTTCCCGCTTACTGGCTGAGCGAGGTGCGGGCACAGCACCGAGGTTTGCGATCCCGTTGCCGGTCCTGGTCCGGTACGGGCGCGACACTGAGGGTTGCGATCTGTTGCCGGACACGAAAAAAACAAAAAAGGAAAAAAAAAATTGACAACTTTTCAAAAATGGATAGTGGTAAAAAGTTATGGAAAACTGTTTAAAGGACATGATTTTTTTCCTGACTGAAACAAACACACCTTTGGGAAATATTTATCTCCCTGTCTTCATTTTCCTCTTGGCATTTTACCAATTCTACATTTCTCCTTATTTTCTTCCTTTCCTTTTGCAATTGAAAAGTTTTAAATGACTGCTGAAGGGTCCATCTGTATTCTACAAGAAATATTCGAATACAGCCTTCTAAACTTTAAACAGCCCCCTTGTCTCTTGGGAGAAATACAAAACAATGTCTTCATTTTGAAACACAAAAGGGATCAGTTATTTACTTTTCTGTAATTATTAAGTCTTCCAATCTTTTCATTACTAAAAAGTTTTAAAATTACTACAATGCTTGTTGGAAAAGCCCCTTACTATCTCATTTTGCATTCCTCTGAGAAGTCTGTCCTGTGTCATTCAATGGGGATTCCCTCTGTCCTTTGTCATTTTTCCATGGTGTCCTATCTACCTATGCTATGCCCTGCTTTCTCCTAATCCTCTTCACACACCCATTATTTTTCAATATTTTTACCCTGGTTTCTTTTGACACAAAGGCTTAAAAGCCACTACCTATTTCTGTCTGTTTTGCCAACTTTTCACGTCCCTGTCATGGTGACACCTTAAATCTCTGACAGCAAATGTCAAAATCTCCCCCAACTGCATTATAAACCAACTTCAACTATTATTTAATAAAGGATTGGGCAACTCTGAATAAAACAATCGGTGCCCATAGGATAAATGATATTTATGGGGTCTGAATCCAAGACACTAGTCATCTCAAAGCATAGCCTTGGCTTTGCATAGCATGTTTACAAGTTAATTAGTTCCTTCTTTGTATTTTACCAACAATTTTAGTGACTGCCTACAGATGGAGGGGGCATAGGCTTGGGTCAGCTCTCTTGATACTTTAAGTATTTTCTATAGTTACATAGCAAATGATGGAGCTGGGATATAAAATAGAAAAGCTTAGAACTTGAAAAGTAGTTAAAAGTCTATATGTCGTCCTCATTCTCTACCAATTACCTACAAACTTTTGACTTTTACTTTGGAGGCAAAGCTCTCATCCCCTCTTTATTTTTTACTCCTTTGGCATTTAAAAATATTCTTTCCTTTATAATTACTAGTATATGTTAAATGATTTTTCTTTAGGAATAGGGATCACAGCAAATTTGTACAACTTAGTTATAAACTCAAAATAATCTTTTAAAATGTTTTCTGAACCTTGGTTCAAAAATTGGTTTTTCTCTTCTTAACCTTTAAAAATGGTTTGAATGCAAAAGGACAAAGAAATTCTTAAACACAGTCACAATGACATCTGCCAAAAGCTAAAAATATCTCCTTGTTTTAACAGGCCAAATTTGTAGCTACTATGAAGTTATAATGTTATTGTGAATGTCCTATGATGGGGTTACATGGGTAAAGTCATATGTTTGTAGAATACATGGTAACTCAAAGAGACACTGATAAGCTATATTTTGCACTTTTGTTCCGGAAGTAGGAAGGAAAGATTTAATCCATCTAATTTGATCATATACTGTCTTAATGACATTTGGAATGATGTAATAAGATTTTTCCTGGTTCTACTTCTACTATTCAGCCATACTTCATCCTACATGATTAGGTTGTGCTTTGCAGACATAGCCATAGTGTCCAGGGTGTCAGGTTTACGATTAAAATGCAAATGAAAAAAAAGTTGAAATTTGCAAAATACCTCTCTCCAAATAATTGTGAATACAAATTCAATTTATGCACCTTGTTGGGCACTAATCTGTGAAGCAGTGACTTGAAAGGGAACTAGACTTGGCTTACCCTAGGATCTGTTCTGTCTTCATCTCCCACATTCCTGCGGTGATTCAGAGGTTACCAGATGTTGCCTAAAGTAACAAAGTGATTGCTAAGCAAATCAGAGAGGACCATGATAGAGCACTGGATAAGCAATGCAGCAGTGTTATGAGTTGAAATGTGTCCCTCCAAAATTCATACTATAACACCCTACCCTCCAGTGCCTCAGATGTGGCCTTACTTGTTAATAATGTCATTGCTAATGTAATGGTTAAATTAAGATAAGGTCATTAGGGTGAACCCCAATCCAATGTTACTGATATACTCAAAAAAATGAAAATTTGGGTAGATTAGCTCCGTGTGAAGATGAAGGCAGTGATCAAGGTGATGCATCTACAGGCCATGAAATGAGGAAGATTGTCAGCAAATCACCCAAAGCTAGGGGAGAGTCATGGAACAGATTCTTCCAAGGACCCTCAGAAGAAACAAAATCTGCTGACACCTTGATCTCAGACTGCTAACCTCTAGGAACTGTAAGACAGTGCATTTCTGTTGGTTCAGCCACTTAATTTGTGGTACTTTTTAACAGTAGCCCTAGCAAACTGATATAGGCAGCCAACGTGGGAAGATGACAGAAGTTGATCGTTGTAGACAACTGGTGCAAGTACAGTTATCAGGGAAGAAGGATAGCAGGTACAGGCCAGGCAAATGTCAGGTGCCCTAGCAGAGACCCAGCCAGGATGACTGGCCTTTCTTCACTGTGGCCTGGGGAAGGTTAGATCTCCTTCACTCAGGAGTTAAGAAGGTAGGGAAAAAGCATTGGGAAGCTTAAGTTGTGTGGAGAAATAGGAAGAGAAGAAGGCAAAAGCACAGGGTTCCTATGGCAGAGGAAAGGCCAAAAGGACAGCAAGGTAGACTCTAACTCCAGGGTCTCAAATTGACCGTGAAGTTTTATTTCGTTATGTAGGCAGTGGGGACAATTGGAACACATCAGCAAGGAATTAAATACTGAACGAAGAAGTATCTAAGAAGGTTTCTCTAGCATTGTGTGCAAAGCACATAGAAGTTTGGAGAGATTAGGTGCAGAAACTGTGTGACTTTGAGCTCATTACTTAACTCCTGCTTTCTTGTCTATAAAACTGAGCCAAGCATATAATAATTTCATTGGATTTTCTGCAATGAGGCAATCCATGAACAGTACCTGATGTCAAAGGCTGAATCAGATATGTACACAACTATAATTCGTCTATTCCTTCAAATTATTTGTGGACATTAACATTTCTCTTTGCTCCTTCCTGACTGTAAGCTCCTTGAAGGCAGTACCTGTAACTCGGGCTTTATATTATTCCAAGCAACACTCACCCAAATGAGACAGGGTAGGGCTAGGCCTGTGAACAAAACCAACTCCATTTTCCCTGCAGATGTTTTGTTACTCTTCCACTTCTCAATCATGAGACCCCCCCAGGGCACATGTTTACCCATGGCCCTGATAAAAGTGATTGAAAAAGATCAGTTAGGCCTATAATAAAATAAACTGAGATAAAAGGGGAAGAGATATTTACTGAGTTGCAAAACCCCTTCCTCAAGGCTTGTTAAAATATAACTGCTAGCTTTATTTAAAACATATTATTATCTACCCATTCTTTCTTTTCCTTTAACTGTAAAAATTAAGTTAACAGATTAACCTTAAGATCCCTTTAGGAGTTACAAGCAACATGCTCCTGGAACTGACCTTCCTTGAGACCATAATAAATATACCAGACATCATCGAAGCAAGATGCCAACATCAGCTGAGGAACGGTTTGCAACTTCCCCAAGGCAGCTAGCCTGACTCCTGCATGTGCATAAAGCTTCAAGGTGACTGCTACAATGACCCTCCTGGGGGAGAATGAGTGACACCACCATCTTGGTTCTACTTAGCAGGCACAAAGACCAAAGCCCTAACTGAGCATGAGTCCATGTCACAACCAGGAAGAACAGAATGGACCACCTCCAGAGATGCGGAATGATGATGCTGGCCTGCACCCCTTCCCCTCTTGCCTGAACAGCTCCCCTTGGGGAGCTAGCTTCCCTGTAGTTATCTCCCTTATACATAAGTCTATATCCTCTTTTTAATAAAGCATTTCTTGCTTTACTGCTGGGTTCATTGTTCATATCTATGACTTTGAGACCCAAGAGCTTAATTTGGTAACATAAGTACTATGTACAGTGAAGACATAGCTATTTGAGGTATGGGTAAATTATAAACAATATAAAAGATAGTGGGTGCATTCTGATTTCCCTTTGCTATTCCCCAGCCTCCACTTCTGTCACCCTCTCGACCTAAATCTGAGCTCAAGGCTAAATCCATCACAAGAGAGTCAAAACTTTTTTATAAATTTGGGCCTGAATTGTTCTAATGAGGTCTTGCTTTTCTTCATTTTCTAGGGTAAAAATAAAGCACCAAATGACATGAATCAGAGGGCAGATAACACCTCTTTAATATCTCTCCACATGCTGACCTATTTCAATACGGTGTACTTTGCAGGGATGAGAAGCTATGCAAAGTCTGGAAGAAGAAAAATACCTGAGAGGCTGCCTCCTCCTGGGAATGTTTCAGCTTTTCAAGATTCTAGGTCATCCCTCTCCCTGATATTTGGAGTTCATCCCCACTGAGAGAGCAATCTGTTCATAGAGCCCTTTTATTTTTTCCTAAACAGTTATTGTTTATCCACAGTCTAATAGAAACCACACTTAAAAATAAAGCCTTGTAGGAAGTTTTTCTTTTTAAATTTTATCAAGGATAAAGAGTAAGGTATATTAATTTAAGTTAATTTGGTTAATTTTGAGTTAAATAATTGAGCCACCTTCTAAGGAAGACATCATTTAACTGTTTACAAATGACCAAATGAAGTTATTGTTGAATGAAATTCATCAGGGATGGGTAAGTTGGTTTAGGAACTAAGAGATGTCCCAGGTTGTGGAGAGACTGATCATAAAATATTACTGGTCTCTGATGGCTTTGTAGCTTCTTGTGACAAAGAAAGCTGCTCCCTTATATAACTGGACAGGAACTTCATCGTGAATTGCCATCACACCTCAGCCAACTTTCTCTTGGTAAGAACATCAAGAAACAGATACAGAAAAATATGATCTGAGACTCATTAGGATTGGATGCATGTTCCTTTTGCAGATATGACAGAGTATGTCTTCATTTGAGATGACTAATTAATGATGGATGTGGTTTTTGGAGGCCAAAAACCCTTTCCCTAAGTTAGCTTGCCTTGCAGGCATTTTAAGTCATAATCCTAAGCAAGTTTTTATGGTTCACCATCTTCAGCAAAGGCACAGTTTCCTAAAATAAGGGACTATGCTTTCCAAGCTGTGGCCTTGGTTAAAACTACTATCCAGGAGACATCTGCACAATTTCAGAAGTTGGAAGAATGAACCAGTTTTATAATTTGGCCTCAATACTACTCATAAAGTCTCTTCCTCTACTTATGTTTCTTTCTCAATTCCTCTTTAATTAGGGTGTGGGGATGTGTGCTGTGTCTTTGTATACCAGTGTCTTTGTATCTAGGTGTGTATGTTTGAGGATGTATATGTGGTGCGTATGCACCTATACTTATGAATAATATCATAGCATTATATCAATACATTATATTGACATAATTATATTATATTAGCATTATATCAACAATATCAAGCAGAAAGGAATTCCTGCTGTCCCCTGATGTGACAAAAGGCCATCCCTGGTAGCTATCTGCATCTGCCATTTTTCCCCCATTTTTAATGTCTGTCTTTTCACCCTGTTTTGACCCATCACACGGGCATATCAAAGACATTAATTGAAAAATTGAGATTAGTGGTAACCCTGCTTGTTGCATTTTTTAAACATTTTAAACAGCATTCTGGGCATTTTGTTGTTGTTGCTATTTTTGATGGGGGAAGGTTGAGTTCTTTTTTTTTTTTTTTTTGTCTTTTGTCTTTTTCCGTGTCCGGCAATGGATCGCAACCCTCAGTGTTGCCCCCGTACCGGACCGGGGACCGGCAACGGGATTGCAACCCTCGGCGTTGCTCCCGCGCCTTGCTCAGCCAGTGAGCGGGAACCGGTCTGTATGTGGGATCTGTACCCTCGGGCGGGAGTGCCGCCGCGCTTCCCAAGCAGCGCACTTATCCAGTGTGCTACCGGGCCGGCCCGAATGTTGAGTTCTTTTAAAACAAGAGAGATTTGACTGCAGTGCGGTTGACAAAATATGTATCCATCAGTATGTGCAAATGAATGAATGTGAAAGCCAGTTTGCAACCTGACAGCAGTTGCTGTGGTCATCTGTGTGTTGTTCCCAGTACCATGCACAATGCTGGAAAAATAGTCAGGGTGAAATCAATGTTCAACTGAATCCCAAGCTTTACAGATAAGCTTGCAGATTTTTTCACTAGCATAGAAAACCTAACTTCTGGAAAGATCGGATTGCTCAGGGAAGATGAGAGACAGCAGCTTGACTAAACTGGAAAACGTGTTGCTTCACCAGACTCTATATCACTTATATCCACGAAGACCTTGAGGAGAAAGTGCCTGGCAGTGGGTGAATGCTAAAGCATACGCACTGCAGTAGGGCTCTCAAGATGTGAAAGGAAACTGGTATAGCACATTTCGGTTGAATGATATCAAGAGACTCTGGACAGAAAATATCTTGCAAAAAAGAGTGGAGAAAAAAATAAAAAATAAGAGAAAATGGCATGTGTTTGGAAAGGGTTTGATAGTGGCAAAACAGAGTATGGAAGATTTATCCCACACATCTAGGTCTAACCCTTGCTTAAGGTATTTGGGTTACAGAAGTCTTTTCTGGTCTACTGGCTACTTGGAGAAGAAAAGCTGAATTTAAAATTAGAGGCCACCGTCTAAATTTAAGGTTTCTCCCAGTCTTTACCCTGACTTTTTCCACTAGTTTTCTTCTATCTATTCTTGATAACTTCTCAAATAATTTCAAGAAGGTAAGGAGAGGAAGAAAGGAAATTAAGGTTAAATATAGTTTTAAAAAACAAGTTTGAAGTATGAGAAGGTAGAAGCTATATTTGCTTTAATAAAGTATTTGCATTACGTGTTTTTGATTCTGTTTGCCACATTTCACATGTCTCAAATGACACAGGTAATTGTACAATTATAGTATTTCACGGACAAAGCTTATCTTCAGCCTCAGTTTATTTGTTCAGTAAGTTGTGTGTGCATTTCTGAGTATGTGTCTTCTCTTTCCCAAAGAGATTGGGGAAGGGGTCAGGAAGATAAGAAAACTTTTAATTGGTGCATTCAGCCAAGCAGTTCAGCAACAGAACATTAATTTTTATTTAATAATGTGATTTTAATTGAATACTTTGCTGGTGCTGCACTAAATTGGGTCTGTTATTTAAAATTACATTAAGAAAGATCACCCCCCTTCTACAATTAATGCCACCCACACTCCCAAACAACATGTCATCCATTTGGGAATAAGCAGGATTTAAATTACTATTCCTTGATGGATTCTTCAGCAAAATGAGATAATTATCAATAGACTAGCAAGTTATTGTCTTAGAGTAAACAAAAATACAATTGCACTATAAGTTTTCTTTCATACACTGTGGCAGAGATCTCCCACTATCCACTGAATTTTATTTATGCTTTCTCCTTCAGTAATAGGCTGGTAGACAGGCAACTCCCCTTATGGCTAGGTGTGTTTATAAGACTATGTCATGTGAATAGATTTGAGCCAATGTGATGTGGATCATTCCAGACCAAGGCTATTATGAAATGTGGTGTATCTCCCCCATGAGTGTTTTTTATTCTTTCTCTGGCTGGATATTATGAAATGGCTCTATGGGATGGTGAAACTAGATGGAAGAAACTGGGTTTCTTCAATGACTCCTTGAAGTAGAATGCTTCTTCTGACCTAAATACCTATACCCAGGCATAGAATAAGTGATTGTGTTAAACTATCGAAAATTGGGTATCTGCTATTGTAGTCTAACATGCTCTCTCTATTACAAATCCCTCTCTAGTTGGGTTATATTTTGTAATAAGTTTAAAAAGCAGAGAATACCCATTGACAGGTTGTCGCTTTCTTCTGATACCTCTAAGAAGGCCCAATCTTAACTTAAAGAATGCATAGTAGCAGCCAAACATTGTGGTAGGGATTGGAAGTCCCAAGACTTTGAAAATCAGAATCTTTTCATGCTCATAATGACTTTTTAAAAGTGCTAAATATTTTATTTGAAGAAGAAAATGCTGAAGCAAACAATGTAATACAGTTCAGTAAATAGCAAATTAATCAATGGATGAGTGAGTGAGTGAGTAGAAGAATGGACAGATGGAGAAAAGTAGGGAGAGTCCAGGATCTAGGTAAGGATGTAAGAGGACCAGCTCTCTTCCCAACTTGGAAGTACAAAGGATGCAACGATGGTGCATCTTTCCATGGGAAAATCAAGAAGAATATGGAATTTAACATTTAAATTAAGAATATCGAATTTAGTATCAGACAGATGAAAACAGGCATGTATTGAATAAGCAAAACATGTCATGCACTGTGCTACATATTTTCACATACAAACTAAATCAAGAAGAATATGGAATTTAACATTTAAATTAAGAATATCGAATTTAGTATCAGACAGTTGAAAACAGGCATGTATTGAATAAGCAAAACATGTCATGCACTGTGCTACATATTTTCACATACAAACCTTCATGGACATGATTTTATGAAAACCGTGTGAGGGAAAAACCCCTATCAATTTTCACAGTGNTTCATGGACATGATTTTATGAAAACCGTGTGAGGGAAAAACCCCTATCAATTTTCACAGTGAGAGAGATGACTGAAGCTCAGTTTCAACATCCCTGGGTTGTATTGCAAGTATATGGCTGAGGCAGAATTAGACTTAAGTATTTCTAATTCTAGGGCTTAGGTTGACCTGAGTTTACTACCTATTACCTGGAAAACTGGAAGGTAATTCTCTGAACTTATCTCATCTATAAAATGAAAATAATAATAACTGTTAAAGTTGACATAATAATGTATGTTTATATACATTGTTAAAATTCAAAGAGATTATTGTTGTTAATTAACTGAGTAAAATTTACAATAATTTAGCAACATCAGATCTCCTATGTTTCATATCAGAATATTTTGGATTAAGTAATACTATTTGGATTTCAGGAGAGAGAGAGGGAGTAGAAAGTAGGAAAAACATAAGTCTGCACTCCAGGCACTTGGCTTTGCTGGGTTTCTAGAATTCAATTCTTATACTACCTCCAGGTTATGGTTTTTTGCATTTTCTTTCCAGGTCTGGACTTTCTATGTCCTTCAAACTCATCATTTTATCAAAATGTATTTCTGTTATTTGTTATTACTTGTGGCCATTTTGAAACTGAGGTAAGTCAGCTAATTTAACAAATTAAGTTATAATAATTGAGTGATGTTGTATTACTATTCAATGCTTTTCTAGAGGCAGTGCCTTAAGCCTAAGGTTATTATTAAGGGGATATTTCCGGTAGTACAGGAGGTCTGTGGGGAGCATGCTTTTGGAGCATAATACTGGCTTAGATTAATAAGTGTAGTTATTATATATCTAGCATCTAACATGTACCAGGCCCCGTACTAAGTATTTTATAAGCATTATTTTCTTTAATGGAAACAATAAACCCATAGAGGAAGAAACCGAAGAGGTCAAATATTTTGTTAATCGCAGTGGTGGGTTTTTAATACAATCTGTTTGTCTTTCAAAATCATGCTATAACCACCATCTATTATTGTATATTCTGTGGGTGAGCTATTTAAGATTTATTTTCTAGGTGCTGGGACAAGAAATAGGCTTTTTAAACACTTTGAGTGTAGGGAAACGTTAGTTATGGGCAAAAAGGGGGGCAGATAACCACCATCTATTATTGTATATTCTGTGAGTGAGCTATTTAAGATTTATTTTCTAGGTGCTGGGACAAGGAATAGGCTTTTTAAACACTTTGAGTGTAGGGAAACGTTAGTTATGGGCAAAAAGGGGGGCAGGGGACTTGGCTACAAAACCTTAAACCCAATGAACAAACCATGAATAGTAATAAAGAGTTGGTGCTAAAATATTTGCATGCTAAGGACTTCTGTAAAATTCAATAAGATGACCAAAGAAACTACAACAGAAAATGCTATTGTTGATTCTTTAATGTAACTAAAGATTTAGTAAATCTTCAAAATGCAGGTGCCAAAATGTAAGAGCAAATACTATGTTCTGAAAGAACGCCACCTTGTGGTTACTTATTGTTAAACAGAAAGAGATACCACTGGCTTCTGCCTCCTCAGAAAGCCGGTCAGAGGACTGTACTTTTCAAGCATCAGCATGAGCACACTATTTGCAGCAGGAAGCACATGTGAGTCAATTTTTGAAAGTTAAAAATTAAACAACTGGTATATTTTTATTTGATTTGCACAAAATGTGTGTTGTGGCGTCTCATAAGTGTGGAATGGAAATATGAGGGTACTTCAAATCGTACCTGTAAAGATTTGTATTATCTTTTAATTTTACTTTTCCATGAACTTTTTGAAATATCTTCATATAATATTGAGATTAAAATAGAAAATAAAAGAAGTCCTTGAAAGGGTACGACAAAGGACTATAATCCTTTGGGTTAGAAATGACAAATAAAAAATATAACTTTTCATATTTCTAAGGATGTTTGATGGCCAAGGAGGGAAGGTTTTGGCTACTGAAGACAGGAAACAACATTTTAAAACTTTCAGGAATAATAATGCCTTTTTATTATTGGTTTAATTTCATACTATGACATCTTTCCTCTCCCTCTGCAAAAGTAGCCAATATTTACTTTAACGTATAAGCATATTAGAGTTTGGTTAATAATTCCATAATTCTCCTTTATGAGCTTTCTCTTCTAAAAACTTTTGACTCTCATTTCTCTAGGACCTGGGGTTTAGGTATAGAGTAATTTTCATACTGCATATCTATAGTGATGGAATGCTGGATCATCATACCACTAAAGATAATTAAAGGCAGATACAGCAAAGAGAACCAGGAGAAGTAACCTGGTAATCTGAGCCTAAAAAAGACCTAATGATTAATTGGATCAAAAAATGTCAATCATTTCTGCTTCGCAAATTAACAAGGATATAAAGGCAATTCACATAGGACACTAAAACACTGTGGTTAGAAAAGTAACAAAGCAATAATGTAAGTGCATAGTGATACCTCCTATGAGACTGTAAACACCTTGAGGGAAGGCACCACACATTAGTTATGTATCTGGCCTTAGTATTTGGTTCATAAGAGTCAATAAGTCAAATTCCTGTATTAAATAAGAACTTGGTAATGGGGAAGGGCAAATGTAGGAAGATGATGTGAGGGGGACTTACCCTCAGAAAGGGAGTTGATCCATCATGAAGACCATGGGGCTCTTACAGACAAAGCAGAGGTAAATACCCCTGGCTACTCCACAGAGGAGGCCAGTTCCACCAGCAGGTTAGTATGTATTTTGGAAAGTAAAACAAATGGAAAGAGCAACAAGTCAGGAAATTAGATAGAGTTTCCAAGTATAGAAAACCATGGGAGATCAGATATTTTGTGTTAGTTAGAGAAACAAAGATCAATAAGGCCAAGGTCAGACAAACAGCACAAATGTAACCTGGTGTGTAAGGGAAACCCTGGAATCTCTGCCTGTAAATAAAAATGTGAAATAGAATATGAGAGCTCTTGAAGATCAAAATCCTTGTTATTAAACCAAGTGAACATGGGACAGCTGTTTGTTTCAGTTAAGTGTGCATTCTTCGACATGAAATTCTCTTATATTTGAGGTGGAGGAGATCAACAAATTAAACCAAGTAAAGCTAAGTCCATTTTTAGCTAAATCATTCAGATCTAAAATTTTTGTTCTTTAAATCCACTCATTGATCATATATTTTGTTTTTATTTAAATTTATTTTTCTATTCAAGTAAAGCCTGACTTTATTTTTGTTAAATGCCAGGAAAACTTAATTTTTTCCTACACATTATTTAGGATATACATGAGGATCAATGAGCCTGTAAAAGTCAGATTTGCTTGTATCCATGGGAAGGAAAAGACATTGAATCCAAGTAGAGAGTGCCCAAAGAATCAAGAAAATGAGATATCTGAACATTTCTAAGACCTACTGAAAACAACTAGGAGTCACCCAAAAAATGAGTAAAGAGTTAATGCGTAGAGGGAGCAAGCACTAAAGTAAGACATTACCAAGAGCAAGACCCTGGGAAAAAGACACAATCCCATTTCTTGACAGCTAAAACCCAAATACAATGGACTGACACTTTCTCTATGCATTAAAATATGCTGCAAAAGAGCAGACTGTTTAAGATGGAGCAAAGAGGGGAGGAATATGGTTCTAATATGAAAAGATTCATTAGGACTATGAAGTTGGTGACAGTAGAGAAACTTCAACAGTCCCATTTTTATTAAAGCACTAATGTATGGCAAACAATCAAGGCTGATTCAGAAGCTACTTAATGAAGCCTAACACTTCTGTAGCTAACAAATGCAGATCTAAACACTTTCAGTCATTACTTATTTAAATCGATAATTAAATCAACACCATTATAATATGAAATAGATATTAAACATTAACTAAACACAGTTAATTATAGAACACATATACTTTATTTTCCTCAAAAATAATAGAAATATTGTAGATTTATTATCTCTAAAATAGTAAGAACTTAAAAAAATTTAATAGTACATGCAAATTCTTTAGAGTCCAAAATGTGTGTCCATGTATGAATATACACACATTGGCAATATTAAATTCCACAAATACTTCATTGAGTTTCAAACATTATATAGAAAAGTTAGAAAATTTTAAAATTAGAAAAATGAATATCTCTTTGCACAAAAATGTTTTTTAGCACAGCAATAAACTCCTACCATTCTTGGATAATTTTTTTCTTATTTCATAGGCTCTTTTGACATATTTTCCCTACTTCTCCTCACACTTGCTAGCACATTTAAATACAAATAAAATGAATAAAATTTGGGTTTCTAGTCATTCGCTTGATCCAACACATTTTTTAGTATCTTTCTCTTCTCCTATAGTCTCTCCATTGTGCTAACATGATCTTTTTTGTTTTTCTTATTAGGTCTTATTAACACAGTTCAAGTGTCATCTCCTCCATGAATCCTTCTGATCCCTACAGCTAAAGTTAATTTCTCTCTCTTTCAGGTTTTTTGAAATTGTTGATTATAACATTTGAATAATGTCTCTTGCATGCTACTTTGTACCACAATTCTTAATGCATTTGTCTTATTTCTTCACTGGATTACAAGCTTTTTGAGAGTAGTGACTTTCTCATATTCCACTTTTGCAAATTACATGTAAGAGATAATAAACGTGTACTGAATGAATGAATGGATCTTTGTAATCTTCAATGATGGCTAACACATAGTATATAACACATGGTAGTTTTTAAGTATTTAATGGAAAGTTGAAGGTGAATTGAGTCGGAAACACTCCAGAGAAAAAATCTCTTTTCATTTCCCTATTGTAGAATTCAAAACTATAGGAGATGCCATAAAGTAAATGCTTCCATAGGGTGCTTAAAACTGTAGTATATAAACAAGCCATCTATTTGTCGTATTGCCTGGTGATTTTAACTTTGTATATCCATGAAATAAATGCTGAATGACCAATATGACAGTGCAATGAGATATGTAACCAGACTGGTGACTAAACAGAAATTTATCTGTCTGGTTTTTAGTGGATGTTTACTACATTGTCAAATGTATTTTACATTCTCATCATTTATATTACATTTTTCTTGTCCATAATAGGTTTTCACTACAATGGTATATATACTCTTCTATGTGAAGGCAAATGTAAGATTGCTCAAGTTCTCTAACTTTGTATCATTAAAGATCAGAAAAGTCCATGACTTTTCCTTACAGTGAAAAAGGCAAGACCATCACAGCAGTGGGAAAGGAAATGAGTGAGTGTCCAGAACATTTACAAAGTACTCATAATAACTCTTCTAATTTTTTTGGTTTTCATCTACTGAGAAAGGCTTAACCTCCTATAGGATTTCCATGCTGCATTAGTCAGCTCTCAGCATTCATCCTTATTGAGCAGTGAACTTGTTGGAGAGTGAGAAATAATTTATATGTAAACTTTAGGACCTCAGGAAGCTTATAATTCTCTGTATGGGACATTTCTAAGTATTTCTCCCTAATTACTGCTTCCTCATTTACTATATATCAGGTTCAGCAAGACCTCTTTAACGTAGGTGATTGTTCTCCACCTACCTACATTGTTCCTTAGCATATTATTAGCGCTTATTATTATTATTATCCAGTGACAGGTCCAATTGAAACTAGCTTGATATTAACAGTGATTAATATTACTGGAGCAGCCAATATTGCACTTTGTTTCTAGGTCTCTTTTCAATAGGAAAGTATGTTAAAAATAGTTATTAAAAGTCAAAGCTCCAGAGACCAATTAAGAGAAAAATGTCTCTGAAGTCCAAGAGAACTGCAGGATAATTTGCTCACACACCTGGATTGCTATGTTTTTATCTCTGCTCCTCAAATGAAATTAAGTATGCAAAGGACATACATCACTGTATTGCGGAAGACCAAGTGTGACATGGAAAAAAAAAGTGGCTGTGAATTGAAGAGAGGAGTAAAATGGGAGATGATAACACATAGTAATAGCAGTGAAATCTTGAATGCTGTCCTATTGAAGTGTTCTGCTAAGGATTAAAAATAGGGAGAGTTTTCAGGAAAAGTGAGGAGACCAATGGATTAAAAATTAATCAAGAAAAATGTTTTTTCATGTTATGGATAGTTCTCTCTCTCTCTCTCTCACTCACTAGAACACACACACGCCCAACCACAAATAGCTTGTTTAAATGCCATAGCAGGAAAAAACAACTACAGGTGAATGATATATTCTCATGGAAATGAAGATAAAATACACATCATTATATATATATTTTTTGCAAGCTTACTCTTCATCATAATACTGGATTAATGAAAGAATTCTTTTCTACATATATGATGACATTTGAAATTTTGATTAAGATTTCAGATTCCTATTTATGAAATATCAAAAAAAGTATCTTTTGATCAGGGTATCTAACCAGAAAATACTGGTGGACATATAGAAGCTCCTTTCCCATTGAATCATAGCTTAAGCCAGAGGTCAGGAACATTTATTGTAAAGGTTCAGATGGGAAATATTTTCAACTTTGCCGTCAAGTCCCAGCTATTCAACTCTGCTGTGGGAGCATACAAGCAGCCATGGATAAAATGTGAATGAATGAACATGACTGTGTTCTAAAAAACAAAACAAAACAAAGAAACATTATTTACAAAAGCAGGTGACCAACCAGATTTGGCCTGTGAGCTACTATTTGCCTTTCTCTGCTGTAAGCACATAATTAATATTGGAGGAGATTTTAACAATATTAACACACATTATTTAATTTTCTACATAAAAAGAAATGAATCCTCTGCAAATGAATCCTCTACTTCTTAGCACAATGAATAAACTAACTTATTTCAGAAATGTTTATCTTACAAAAAAATATGTTATGATATTTGGTTTTAGAGCTCATCTAAAAGCAAGCACTTTAAGTGACACATTATGATAAAATTGTTAGCTAACTTGGAAAAAACTTAGTAAGGAAAGCAATCATAAATACTATCTACAGGAGATATTTAAACTTTTTGCTGCTTCTTAACTTTCTATGAATTAAGGATACAACTATTTCATAAAATTCAACAAACTTATAAACTAAAAAGTATGCATTTCTGACATAATATGCTTTCCTATTCATCAAAAATTATATAAGACCAAAAACTGAGATTCCAAATAATGGCAGGTTGTTTTGTTAACTAGTTTGTAAAAAGTAAATTAGAAAAAATTTAAATCTAAAACTTAAAATCTGGTGGAAGACAAGTCTTGTATCTTCAATGGACATACAAAATGAACATATCATAGAACTCTAGAGTTGGAAGTATGCTTAGTTAAGGAAGCTAAGACACCTTGTCTGGAGGTCACTCTTTTTTTTTTTTTTTTCCTTTTTGTCTTTTTTCGTGACTGGCAATGGATCGCAACCCTCAGTGTCACGCCCGTACCGGACCGGGACCGGCCACAGGATCGCAACCCTCGGTGTTGCTCCTGCCCCTCGCTCAGCCAGTGAGCGGCCGGTCTGTATGTGGGATCCGAACCCTCGGCGGGAGCGCCACCGCGCTTCCCAAGCGGCGCACTGTAGCAGTGCGCCACCGGGCCGGCCCTGGAGGTCACTCTTTACTACTAGCTTCATTAAGATTTATTTTTATTATGTACCATGGAGATGGTCCCACTTGTGCCACAAGTACCTCCTAGTAGCCTGGGAGCATTGAGGCAGGATGTCGGCTTGATGCTATGTGAAAGAACTTGCTCCATTTGCCCATAATGAACCATGGGCATGGCCTATACTAGTACACTTTGTGAGCTAGTGAGGAAGCTTTTCAGTATTTTATGACCCAATGATTGAATAAATGTCAGGTCCTCTGTTGGGCACTTCATTTCAACCTTGGCTGCAAGGATATGTAAATGGGAAAAAATTGGTTATAACTTTTTCTTAATCTAGGATCAGGAATAAAAAAAGTAAATACCATTTTTTTCAGTTCAAAGGAAAAAACATCTTACGTCCTCTTGTGGTTATTGTAAATTCTCACATACTGTTAGTAATCATGAAATTATAGATATAACTTTATTAAACTTAGCTTAAGTGACTTTTTCAACTACCTTGCAAAACTCTTAACTTGTTTTCAAAATGTCTACTGTAATAGGCAATATATCTTAAAACAGTTGATAGATAAATTCAACTTATCAGTCCTACCAAACTTGCTTTATTTTGTTCTTCCACATAAAAGAGTTAAAAATGTTAAATATGGAAAAAAGCAAAACTTGGTAACTTTTCAACTGCACTTGTACTTGCCCTTCATTTTCCCTCACTTTTAATACTTTTGCACTTCATAGTTGTTTATATTTGATTTATGTTTCTCCTAATGGAGGAAGAACCTTTAGATTTAAGCTAGGGTGGAGGAATAGAATTGTGATTGATTGGAGATCAGGGAGGGTGAGTATAGGATGCAATCGCTGCTATTAATGGGTAGTGTCACCTAAACTGCCTGGCCCTGGATTCTGTTATCTAAAACAAGGCCTCCTGATGACTTCTAGGGAGGCTTATACCTCAAAGTTATGTAAAAATCCTTTTGATATTAGAATCCCTGAGGCATCACATTGAGTAAAGATGCTGAAGAAATGCTAAAGTAATCTGTCTGTCTTTGTCTGTCTTTCTCTCCTTCTCTTTCTTTCTCTCTCATACACACACACACACACACACAGAGACATATGGGTCTTGGTGTAGAATCTGCAGGAATTCAGTTGTCCCACATCTATAGATCCTGTCCCAAAAGACATGCCAAATTTGTTGGGTTCCCAAACCTATCTACAAGTCACACAGGATAGATATATGATAGATAGGTAGGTTGGTGGGTAAATAGAAGATAGATAGGTAGATTGATAGTAAACTGATAGAAAACTGGGGAGGTAGAAGAGACTGGTGAAACTTTTTGGGTACAAGTTTGCTTCTACCCATGATATTGCACGATTTGCATATTGCATGATTTGGTTCTACCCATGATATAGCAGTCTCTCCATGGTGACTCTCCTGTTATTCCAAGAGGCTCTGCTGCTTCAAATTTTGTAGTTCAGGGCTTAGTCAAGAGGGGCTATATTAAGCTACAAAGTTAATTTATTATCAAGATTATTAATGGCTGTACTCTATGCCCAGAATTCTTTCTGGCTATGCTATACGTACATAGAGAAGAAGATAAAGGCCAATCTGTTTTGTCAGTTAGTGTCAATGGTTCTTGGACAAACACAGAACCCCTTGGTACAAATTCTGTGAGGCTGATCTTGACAATCAGATAATAGGATGATATACCAAGAAAACTGAATAAAAATGAGAATTGGAAAGAGGTGCAGCAAACATAATAAATCTTTGTTATTTGTTCTTTGTAAGTTCTTAGGGAAACATGAGTGCAATAAGTAATGGGGCAAAAAAGCCTTATTAGAGATTTTGGCAAAAAGAATCTTCTTTAAAAGAAGAGGACCACAGTGTTACCATAGCTCTTACTTCTTAAGGAATGTAAATGTAAGTAAACAATGGGAGTGAGCAACAATGGGAGGATGCCTTAGTGCCTGTATGTTTTGCAACC
>NW_007731713.1:138034-151360 GCF_000696425.1 Galeopterus variegatus
AATCAGAATCAAATAGAGCAGCACTGCTCTCATCAGTGATGCATTGTGAGATATTCTAGTACAGTTTGTATGCTTCTGAGTGCACTTCCACAGTTTTAATCTGTAGCTTTTGCATAGTTTGGATCCTAAGTACCTTAGAAATTGTGACTTTATTTTCCTTTTACACTGTAACAGACAAACACACACGCAAAATGACTAGAGCTAATTATGTCTGGATTTAGAAGATCAGGGAGCAGGTAATTTCCCGTAGAGAGCTCTATCCTCCCCACCTGCTATGATAAAGAGATAGCTGTTTGATTTTTGTGACATGAAACAAGATCTATGTGTTTAACATGGTTTATTCTGTTGTGTATTTTCTTTGTTGTGTTTTTTTCTTATTCTTATTCTTTATACCTTCATCTTTTTAATGTTTGCTCAGTCATCTGGAAAATACAATAAAAAGGGGAAAAAGATTCTGCTACACCAAAGGTAAATGAGGTTAAGCTGCCCAAGGAAAAAATAAAGTCATGTACTAGATGAGAACTTGGAAGATATTAACTTAGAATACCCACTGCCCTTCAATCCTAATTGTATCTAAAGCACTTCCCTGCCAGAATACTTGTGATTGTAAAAGCCTAGTAGAAAAGAAATGGAGCCCAATCACCTCTTCAAATATTTAACACTTTTAGAAAATGATAATGTATTTCAGCATGGTAACAACCTTTGTTGTTAGGACAGTTTTCCTTATGTTGAACTCAATTCTGACAGCCTATTTTTTTCCCCCATGTTTTTTTTTTTTTTTTTTAACAAAACCAAGGAATGGTTAGAATTAATACTTTGTGCTATATGTGATTTTTATAGTGTCTCCTTCTCTGTAGGAGCATAGAAGAAAAGTCATAGACTTGTTTTTCCCTTTCAAACACATGAAGGAAGGCATTTACTACCCTGGGAGTGAGAAGATGCTGTGAACACTGAGGTTTCTTGACTCTACCAACAGTCAGGACTCATCTCCTCAAAAGGAGGCTGAACAGCCAAGGGCTGTGTTTCTTAAACATACCATGAATGACAGGCTGCACGATGAAGGGCTACCTCAGATCTGATTTTGGACCCAGTAGCCTCCATGGCTGTAATATCTCAAGAGGAGCTGAGATTTTAGCTCTTAACAATTCTTGCAACTCAAATGCAGAGAAAAAAACTAAAACCCTGCAGAGGTAGAACTTCCAAGAAAGTAAATTAGTAGAATAATCCATTATTTGGGTCAGACCTTGAAAAGTGGTAATTAATCCCAATGCCTGACCTTTGAGGAGAAAATATGTTATTGGATTGATTGTGTCTTGGTTCTCAAAATACAAAATTTATATTTTATTTCTCTAGTGTTAATAGTTTTGTTATAGTTCTAATTGTTTCATATTAATTACATTTCATCATTCTTTGTGTGCTAATTACCCCATTTAGAGAGTTGCACCACTTCTCTTCTCTATCTATACTTAATTCCTAGTAAGTCTCATCCAGTCCCTTAAATGCTACCTTTATGTTAATAGATGCCAAATGTATATCTCCATACAATACCTCTTTACATACAGTCTTACAGTCGCCTAACTGACATCTCTACATGGGTCTCTAACAGGCATCTCAAAAGTGACATGTCCCAAAAAGAACTGTACATTTAAGCTCCTGCCACCACTGATCCTGATCCTTCTTTGGTCTTTCCCATTTCAATAAATAAGATTTCCATTATTCTCGTTGCTCAGGTGAAAAACCACGGAGTGATTCTAGGCTCATCTCTTTCTCCTACACCCTACATTCAACCCGTTCACAGATCATGTTGTCTTTTCCCTCAAAATATATCCCAAAACTGACCACTTCTCACAACTGCCATAGCTTCAAACATGGCCCAAGCCATTATCCTATTTGTCTAGACTAGTACAATAATCCCAACTAACATTTCTCCTTTCACACTGGGTTCCCTAGCCCAGAATGTTTTCTCCACCCAACAACTAGAATAATCCTTTACAAATATGCCAGGCCTTGCCACTCTGCTTAAAACTACTCACTGGCTTTTAATTTCAGATGAAGTCCCACATTATCCACCTCATGCTACCTCTCTGATCTCATCTCCTATTAATTTTATTTTACTTTATCCCAGACACACTGGCTCATTGCTTGTCTTTGCCTTCTACCTCAAGATACGCTTACTCATTATTTTTCTGTCCCTGGAAAACTCTTCCCCCAAGTATCTTGAATGACTTGATTCTAAACTTTCTTCAGGTTTCCACTCAAATAACATCAGGAAGCCCTTCCCTGAACACCCTATTTTATATATGCTGCCCCTTCACCCTCTGTTTCCCCTATCCCAGTTTATTTGTACTTATAACAATTTTTACTATCTGACTCTTATTTAAAACTCCACAAACTCTCCATAGGTGGTGGCTGTTTTTGTTGTTGTTGTTTGCTATTGTATCCAAGAGCCTAGAACAATGTTTACATCAGCAAAACTGGCAGTTTGTCAGATAAACTCAGCATTGCCTCTGAAATGGAAATGGCTATTTTGAAGATTGTAATAATGAGCAAGTATCCTCAAAATCACTAGCTACTTTTCTCCACAACAAGAAATTCAAGTAACAAGTGAATTCCATATACTAAACTTGTAATTCTGAACGTAAAGATATTTGGAGAAGGATTATTAAAGGTGGCCAGAATTCTCCACTGTTTTGATTAACTAAATAATTCATTTATTCATATCTTTACTCATTTGACAAATATTTGCTTGGCTATGGAGAAACAAAAAGTTGATTCAGGATTTGTCCTCAGGGAGCTTATTCATTTAATGGAAAGACAGTGATTTACAATAATCTGGTTGTTCTTCACAATAGCTACTCATTTTCTAGATAGTCCTAACAAATTTAGTGCTCCACAAATAGGAAAACCCAGTACATTTCATTATGAAGTAATAGTAAAAATAAAACTCTCAACTAGATTGGAATTCAAGAGAACCCAAGAACTCAAACCTTAATATGCTCCTTACTTTGACTCCTAGGATGACAGTCCTTGAAATTGTTTAGAATTTTTATTTGCCATTTACCAATTAAGACCTGAGAATTTTGTCAAATACATAACAGAAAACATTACTGTTGACTACATTTTTTCTAAATCATCCATTTATGTAATTTTTTTAATTGGGAGGTATAATTACTACAAAATCACCTTTAAGAAGAACTTCCAAATCCAGCAATAATTAATGCCATATCTGTAATTTGTTATTGCCCTATAAGATATCAATACCAAAATTGTGTTACTGAGTAATAATTTAATCGTGTAAATGTGGGAATTTATATTTAAAAATTAGAGATCAAAACATAATCTTAATTAAATCTCACAGAAGTAGACAAAATAAATTTGAATTATAAAAATAAAATAAAGATGTATAGATTACTTTAAAAATGGAAATCATATCTCATAAATATTGAAGTGAACCATTTAGAGAGATGAGACCACTGAAACACACTAAATGGTGATTAAGACAAGATAAATATTTATTAAATGTGACTGTGATTTATTAAGCTGTGCTGGACTAAACAAATGTAATTCAATATCTGAATCATATCTCATTCTGATACAGCCTTCATTAAATCTGAAGTCTCATCTTTGAAGGGATAGCATAGGCTCCCTTCAGTTTTTAATTTCTTTGAAATATCAGTTTGATTTTTGAGAAGGCTCTGAAAGTCAGACTGAAGTCTCTTGATTATCAATGAAGTTGTCTGTTCTGACAGTACTGGCTGGAGAAGATATCAGAGGAACATCAACCTCTGTAAGGACAGGGTTCCAAGGACCTAGAATACTGCATGGCACGTGGTAAGGCCTAAATAAATATTTATATTTACATTGATATTTATAAATGAAGTACCTCTTTATTTATTCATCTCTAAAACAAAGTGATTTGACCAAAGAAGTTTTTAAAAATGAGATCTAAGTTTCACCATTACACATTAATAGGCATTCTCTGAAAAAATAGTTTCTATTTTTGGCCAAAGATGTTTCAGAAATGGGGGGTTAAACAGAATTTGCAAGAATTGCTTACTGAAGAAATTTGCAGGACTTTTATATATAAATATGTATTGTAAATATTTGAGAAAGGAAAAGCACAAGTAATAGTTGTCAAACTTTTTTTTCTATTAATTATCTGTGAAAATAAAAATACATAAACTAATATGTTTTTCCCCAGCCAGTGACTTAGGAAAATGGTCTCTACTCTGCTAATTGTTCAGTATCATTCCATTTTAAAACACTAAAACACTAATCCTATTCTTCCTCACCTCCTCTGCAGCTTTTGGATTTCATAGCAAAGGAAAACTTCTATTGTTACTTCTCTGTTCTTGTAAACATGGGCAAATAAAAGTTCAGATTTGAAACAATTTTTGAAATAAACTTAATGAAAACCTCATGAAAAGAAATGCACTTGCTGGATCATATTCAGTAAGCATGGTCTGGATATCTGTGCCTGACCCTTAGTTTCCTTACCCTTCTAGAAATTAGGTCAGATCTCAGAAATAAGCCAGCATTGAGAAAAACGCAGACCTTCTCACAATTAGGAAGCTATTCTTAAATTGCTAGTGACATCTAGAAAATCCATTCATAAGACACTAAAAAGTATGTACAGATATTATTTTTTGACTTAATTGATATATAAGGTTTTCATGAATATCTGACTTTGATGCCAAGGCCCAAACCATTCCTGATCCAATATCCTCCCTTGGGTTCCTAGGAAATCTCTCCTTTGGTAATGTTAGAAATTCTGGAAGTGTTGGAAACCAACATCTTTTTCTCGTCAGAATCAGCTACTGTAGAGTTGTAGATGCTTCTTGTTCTTCCCTTATTTTGTAATGAGCTATATCCATCAGCCAGTTACGTGGCTACCTGAGTTTTGGGGCCCTTTGGAGACTGTTGGTTCTGGAATCAGTTCACCTGAGTAAAAAGTCCAGTTCTGCCATTTACTCTGACATGGGGCGATTGAATTAATCACTCTGCCTCAATTCCCTCATTTGTAAAGGAAGCACAATTATAGCTCTTATCTCAAAATTATTGTGAGGATTAAACATAAAAGGGGGTTAATAGAGAGTTTAGCACAAAATGAGTTTTCAGTGAATGTTTATTATTAATAAAATCCTCTACAATAGTCCTCCTACTTTCCAACATTGGGCTTACCTCCACCACCAGAGACCTATATTATTTTTATCTACTCTTTTCTAAGACCCAGAATGATATTGCCTTACCTAAATTAGAGGCAAGTGTTGTTTCTCCATTAACATTTACCTATAGTGCCTACCATATATAAACAAACTAATAGCTTTGATTCCTATCAGAGATAGCACATATTCAAATGTGCAAAAAGGAGAATTGCTGGAGAAGGGAGAGCAGAGAGAGTAGTAGGTGTTGTATAAAGCTGAATTTTCTATACTGGCAGTTTGCACTGATTAGTCACCACTTAATTATTCAGCAAAATATTTCGAGACTATAAACCCAAGTTTTTGCTATGTCTCTATGACACAACCAGTCTGCAGCAATATAAGTTGATTCTTTTTCTTTTTTTCCTTTTTTTTTGTCTTGCCATATTAGCAAGTGATAGCCAAACAACTAATCACAGATGGACTACTGTGCTCTGAACAAGCTGTCAAAGAAGCTAAAATAACTAGACCAACTATGGCACAATCTGCTTATTTTCAGTTGTCTAAGCTTGGCCTGAATCTCTTACTTCATTCAATTCATTTTAACTCTCACTTTCCTGGAATTCTGTTTTCCTATTTTAATTAAATAGTTAGGGAATGGCAGAAGAAACAGGAGTAGGAAAAAAGCTAAGCACAGTTACTTGCTAAAATCGTATAAGGGATGCTCAGGAGACATGACAACTAGTTGTGTCCAAGGGCAGCAAACACACAGTGGACTAGCACTGCCAATCAGATTCGTGATCAAACACTTCTAGCTACATTAATGAAGTATCTAGCTTAAGTATTTGATGTGTCAGCATATTATCTTTCCCTTTATTATGTCTTTTCCTTCACCAGGAGAAAACAAAGAAAAGGCTGCTTATCTCTACAGGGATCATGCATGACAAATTTTATTCTAAAAGGTAAATTTACAAGGGAAACGTTGACACTAAATGTGTGTGTGTGTGTGTGTGGGGGGGGGACTAAGAAAGTGAACAGCCTGTCAGCAAAAACTGTAACCAGTAGCTAATGAACAACAGCCTTCCAATGAGGAGAACCAAAGTGACAAAAGCAGATTACAATTGGCCTACAAATGGAATGGTAGTCAGGTGACCAATGATAGAATAATTCTAATCCTCATTTATGAAGAATCCAGAATAAACAGGTGGGAGCTTTGCTTTCAGCTTTCTGTAGCTGGACTGAATGATGTTCTTTGTCGTTCCTCAAGTACTTTTCCAAGTCAAAAGCCACCATGACCACAGGCGACAGAGACATTGCTTGATCAATGATATCAAAGGTGTTTAAGCACATCGTCCAGTGCCCATTTTATGAGTATGCATGTAGAAGCTTTTCTCAGGAGAATTTTCTTCCTGACAATATGGTTTATTTTATCTTTGTCATATTTGGAATTTCATTTTGATTTACATGTCTGCACATCCTCCGGTGCCCATTTTATAAGTATGCATGTAGAAGCTTTTCTCAGGAGAATTTTCTCCCTGACAATATGGTTTATTTTATCTTTGTCATATTTGGAATTTCATTTTGATTTACATGTCTATCTTACTTTGGCTTTTCCCAGAAGCACACTCTGAGACCAGGATTAGAGTAAAAGTAGTTTATTTGGGAAAGGCAAGAAACACTAGCAAAGAAGGGACAGGTGATGCCAAGAGTGGAAGAAAGATGAAAAACTACTAGAGTGAGCTACTGAAACTTAATCCTACAGAGAAATTTAGGGAACTGATGGAAAACACGTCCCTTAGAATGGTCACTCCCATGTGATCAGGGAGCAGGTATATTTGTATAGCAACTATTGCAAGTGTTTGGTTGAGGCTGCTCTGGGTGATAAATTGTCAGCATTTCTGTCTTTTTTCTTAAGTTCTTGGGAAAGAATCTGAAGCGCAGACGAAGGTATAGTCAGTCAGCTGAATGCTGTCTAGAGCACACTAAAAGGTTTAGGCACTATGGCAGCACACTGACCGAATCTACTAGAGTGTTGCTGGTTGGTTGTTTTGTTTTGTTCTGATTTGTTTTGGTGCCTATAAAGTGCAGAGTAAATAAAAGGCCTATATCTAACAAATATACAAGACCATATTCCATGTGTTTTTGTGTACTACTCCAATGTTCCAGTTTTGTACCTATTATTCCCTTGCCCCATTTTTTAGATATATGGTCATATTCACTTAATGACAGAGATAAATTCTGAGAAATGTCTTATTAGGTGATTCTGTCATTGTGCAAACATCGTAGAGTGTAGTCACACAAACCTAGATGGTGCAGCCTACTACAAAAACGTAGGCTATTTGGTATAGCCACCATTGTATATATGGTCATCATCGACTGAAACATCTTTATGTGGCACATGATTGTATTTATTTTCTACTTGTATTCATTTATGTAAGTTTCCCCATATCATCTTTAGGATGATACTGGATATAAACCAGCAAAGAGGCTCAGTGAATAATTCGACAATTATATATTAAACACTTACTATGTGTCAGGCATCCTTGTTGGCAATGAAGATAAAGTGATTTATCGCATTACTTTTATTTCCTACTTAATAGTTTTAACCACTTAATATACAAAGTTATATTGAGATTTTAAATATGAAGAATAAATCAGATATCCGCAGTTCATTCAGACTCACTCTTGGGAGTGCTGGCTAACTGTGTCTTTAGTTGTAGAGTTTTAATGTTGCTTTTGAATTTATTTAAAATATATGAGAACCTACTTTGTGTCAAGCATTAAGTTACACTTTGAGGATGGAGTGTAAAAAAGATCAACAATACATGACTCCTGCCCTCAAGGAGCTTACAAACTAGCTAGGATAATGACTATCAAAGAGACAAGATATAAGAATAGTTCCAGAGATAGTATATGTGGTAAAATGCTCTGTGACATACATTGTTATTTCTGTAGCATCAGATATTATTTCTGTCACCCCCCAAATTTTGGTAGGCAATATTTTAAAAGCTGAAATATTTACCACATTAACTGTAGTTCAACTGGGCTAGCTATGACTGTTCAAAATGATATCGTCTTCTGACAATAGTAATTGATAACCTCCTTTCACCATTTGTCTGGCTGGTACAAATATAACAACTTGTCCCTGCCCCGTCTGCACAAAAATGGATTCAAAACAGCCACAAGCATTGCAGCCTCACCACAAATCATCCTCCCTAACGAGTCTCTGACGTGGCCCTCAGATGTAGAAAGATTGGGTAAAGCTGTTTGTTACATTCAGCCAAAAGTACATTATAACCTTCATTTAAAGAATCTAAGTCAGAGTCCACGACTGATAAAGACAGGAACTCAAAACCATAGCACAGCATGTAGATGAAAAATAACTCACTACTCTACCAGTGTTATTTCTGAGTATCTAGGAAGGGACCATGACTTTCCCACAAAAATAAGGTTTCCTGCATTTCAAGAAGTAAAATACATTCTGAATTTGATATATTCCGAAGTAGATAATGGGATCGGCTTCTAGGCACACTTCAGGAATTATTTGGCTAATTATTGGATATGTTCATTGGGCAGAACATTTTACCCTGAGTTCATCACATTTATTTAACATTTGGGGCTCCTGGATAAAAATTAATAAAGAGACTTAACATTTTTATAACCTAAAGTGGAAATGGTTTCTTCCCTTTAAAATCTCAAAATGAGTAAATAAATACTAGTTTTCAAAACAGACAAAGGAGTTTGGGTAAGAAAAGAGAAACTAAGATCTAGATTTGCTCATCCATCAGTTTAGCCAAATCAAAAAGTCTGTCTGTGAGGATTGTACTAAGTGATTCCTAAGACCTCTTCCAACTGTACTATATTATTTATTGATGATTTTTAGTACAAAGATACAAAATAAAATCAAGACTAAGTATATTCACATAAAAAAGGGCAGATAGTTTTGCTCAAGTATGGTAGAAAGTCCATATCAAACCTGAACTAGAAAAGTGAAGGCCAATTGGGAAGAAATCTTAGCAGTTCAGCTTTCTGAAGGACCCGATTATGAATTAGTTTAACTCAAGGAAATAGCCTTTCTTAGGTCTAAAAATTAAAGGAATGAATAAAAAAAAGTGTGCCAAAATCTGTGGGGTATTTATATATATAGCATTTTATTTGATCCTCATAAATGGTAATTTGTTATTCTCATTTACAAGTGATAAAATCAAGGCTCAGAGAGGTTAGGTAATTTACCCAATATCTCAGACTAGTGAGTTGTAAAACTGAGCTTTGTCAATGGTACTCATGGTTTCACTACGGTGGTATAATACACCTGCTGCTCACCTATCCCACTCACTACAGCTAAAAACTTTGAATAGAACAAAACAAAAAACCCAACCCCCAAATTTGACAAAAACAGGCAGAATGTGAAGGGGAAACAAACCTTAGAGAGGCATCTTGCATGCGGATGAGGTTTCTCTTCCTTTTTTAGAAGTTATTATTTTTTTATTTTTTGAAAATTTCCTCATAGCTTTGCCTCAAGAAGTGGCCCCATTCAGAGAGTGGCATGGACAACAATACTGTAATAAAGCACTTGCTATCCTCTGGCCACAGAAACCATAGAATTGAAGCTGAGCCATGGAGAGTAAGGAGGAAATCCTGGAAGGATTAGAACAGGAGGAGAACCTTCAAAGTCTGTACAGGAACCCATTCTAGTCTTAGCCTAGATCTTGGCCCACATGTGTGGACTAACATGAAACAACACACAGGCTAGGAGAACTGAGCTGAGATATAAACGACATCACACTGAATGTGAGACCAAATTTATAGTCTTAACCTAACCAGATAGATTGCTATGAAAATAAAAACATCAATATTCTACAAACGGTTATAACAAGACCCAGAGTCTGTACAACATCACATTAGAAGTTACTCAGCATACAAATAACCAGAAAAGTATGACCCAATATCAAAAGACATAACATCAGAGATAAGAGTTAATGAACTTGAAAATAGAACAATAGAAATGATTTAATATAAAAACAGAGAGAAATGAAATTTAAAAAATTTAAAAAGATTTAAGAATCAGTGGGGCATAATCCAAAGGTCAAAAATGTAACTGGGATCCCAGTAAGAGAGGGGAAAAGCATTGGGGTAAAAAATACATTTTAATTAATAATGACCCAAGACTTTCCAACTTTGTAAAAGCCATAAATTTGTAGATTCAGTAAGCTCAGTTTATCCCACGTAAGATAAATCAAAGAAAACTACATTTAGGCACATTGCAGTCAAACTGATGAAAATCAAAGCTAAATAATAACATCCTAAAAGTAAATAGAGACCATTGACATATTTTACAGGCCGACAATATTTCCAATAAGCACAAATTTCACAAATTTCATATGAGAAATGATGGTGGCCAGAAGACAGTGAAAAAACATCTATAATATAATGAAAGAATTAAAGAATTTTTAAAAAGTCAACTTAGACTTCTTCGTTAAATGAAAATATCTTTTGGGAATGAAGGTGAAGTAAACATATTTTATACAAAGAAACAGCAAGACAATTTGATGCAAACAGACCTGCTGTATGACAAATAATAAAGGAAATTTTTCAAACTGAAGGAAAATAATGCAGGAGCAACTTGCAACTTCAGGAACTAATGAAGAGCATCAGAAATTATAAATATATGGATAGATAGAAAACACTATTTTCCTTTCATGTTCTTTAAAATATATATGATTGCTTGTCACAAATATTGTAAGATTGTCTGTGCCCTTTCTAATTTATATAGATGCACATCAAATAAATAAATGCACAGCCATATAATAAAAGACAGCAGGGAGGAGGGATGGGACTTTTATCCTCTACAGTGGTAAAATTTTTACATTTTACAAGTCTAAGTACATTGATATATATATATATATCTGAGAGGTCTTCAAAAAATTTATGGAAGGTTTTATATTATCTTTTAACTCAATTTTTCACAAACTTTTGAAGTACACACACACACACACATATATGCATACATATATGTACACACACAAGAACATACATATATGTGTATATGAAAAGAAACTGTCCACCAGTAGTGAATATAAATAATAAAAAGATATAGCCAAAAGACAATAGTTAAATAATAATGCAATGGAAAAAATATTCAAATCATCCAAAGAAAGTTGTAAAGAGGACAGGGGAGAAGAAAAAGAGAGGAGAGAGACTAAACAGAAAAACCAAAAACATAATAAAATAGCAGGGCTAAATCTAACAATATCAGTAATTATCTTAAATGTTAATGATTTAAATGCTTCTGTTTAAAAGTATAGATTAGCAGTGAATAAAATCTCAAAAATCAACTAGATATTGCCTATAAGTGACACACTTCAACTATAAAAACAGGTTAAAGAAATGGTTGAAAAGTATATACCATATAAATAATAAGTAAAATAGGCTGAAATGGTAATATTTATAACAAAATATAATGAGTAAATTTATAAAAGATCTAAATAGCACTATCAATCACCTTTATCCTAGTGACATTTATAGACAAATGTATATAACAAATTTGGAATATTTTTCAAGTTTACTTGGTACATAAACTAAGATAGACAATATGCTGGATCATAAAACAAATCTCAATACGTTTAAAAGAATCAAAAATATTCTGTGAGCACATTGGAATTAAATTGGAAATCAATAAGATATCTAAGAAATTCCAATTATCTAAATTATAATACCATGGGTCAGAGAAGAAATCATAAGGTAACTTGTAAATACAAGTATATTAAACTTAATGGTAACAAAAACACAACACATAACAATTTGTTAAAGTCAGCTAAAGCAGTACTTAGAGAGAAATTTATAACTTTAAATACATATTTTAGAAAAAAGAGATTACTGGGGCTTCTGGTCAAGATGGTGGAATAGATAGTCCCCAGTGTCATGCTTGCCCACAAATCAACACATTTACAAGTATAAAAAAGCAACAACAGCCAAGCCGGGGCTGCTAGAGCTCAGAGGAAGAGGAGGAGAGATTTATGGAGTGCAAGAAGGTGGGAGAAGCCATGATGATAGAAAGAAAAAACGCTCTAATCATTTCGTGCCATGGCGACTTTAAGGCTGGAGCTGCTAAGCACACAGAGCAGGAGCTGACAAAAGCCACAGCTGTGCCCTTTGGATGGAGTTGCTTGGAAGTGTCAGGGGAGATGAGGGCCTTGGTGGCCCTCAGGCCAGCAAGAACACTAATAGGGTTCCTGTGGACACACATAGGAGTGAGGAGCTACAACACCTAAAAAAAAGGAGCCACTCAGAGGCAGGTGAGTTATTGCAAGGGACTAGCACATAGAAAGTGTTTGCAGCATGGGTGGTGGGGGAATCGGGCCCACTGGGGGAACACTGGTACACAGAAAGGACAGCTGATCTGCCCCCCAATCAGCATAGGACCACTCAGAGGAGACTGCTCAGGAATATAGAATTGCATGGGGTGCAGTTTGCTGAAAAGACAGTCCCAGAATTTCTACACAACCCAGGTGCACTGGGTCTCTGGAGAGATGGAAGTACCTATAAAGTCAACCATTATAACCTGAGCTGCACAAAAAGCCTTCCCGAGAGAAACAGCAGCAAAGCAGCAATTTAGCTCAACCACACAGCTCAAGTACTGATGCTGACAGGAAATTTCCCCACTTTAGAAGTAAGCAAAGGACAAAGATTAGTTCCTGACCAGGCACACTGCCAGTGGCAAGGAGCGTGCCGAAAACATCATCTCCGTGTGGGTGGCCCACCACAGCCACCACAATAACCATGGCTGCCAAGAAAGTGGCTAGACACCACAACCGCCATGCAGATGGTCTGCCAGCCAATGGAGTGCATTGACACAAGGAGAGTTGCCAGCAGAGACCAAAGAAAAGAAGAGGATGTCTCTTTCCACAAAGCCCATTCCAGAGTGACAGTAGAAGCATCTGTTCTATGATAATACTGGGGGACTTGAACACACCTCTCAGCATTGGACATATCATCTAGTCAACAAATCAACAGAGTAATGATTACTCCTTCAGAGGGAGAGAAGAAATCTAGGGCAATTAGATGGGGGGGGGGAGGGAGAGGAGATGGGGAGAGATTGGACAAGGGTCAAAAAGAATAAGTACAATTTGTAACAATATATAAGCTAGTAATATTGATTTGATCAACATATCTCAATGTTGAACCC